>NW_028283683.1:300000-556054 GCF_059441095.1 Idiotropiscis lumnitzeri
AAGGGAAATACTGGACAATCAAATTATTGACTGCCCAGGCTTCAGGATGTCTTTTTACACTATATAAAGGTGGAAATTTACATTGGAAACGTTTGGTTTAGCTGTTATAAAAGTTTGGTTTTTTAGTGCTGAAAATGCATTTTCAGCTCGCACTGTACACATTTGCTATGTGAGGCATTATCTCATAAGGGAAATACTGGACAATCAAATTAATGACTTCCCAGGCTTCAGGATGCCTTTTTACACTCTATAAATGTGGAAATTTACATTGGAAACGTTTGGTTTAGCTGTTAATGAAGTTTCGTTTTTTTAGTGCTGAAAATTCATTGTCTGCTGGCGCTGTACACTTTTTCTAAGTGTTGCAATATCTCATGAAGGAAATACTGGACAATCAAATTAATGACTTTCCAGGCTTCAGGATGCCTTTCTACACTATATAAAGGTGGAAATTTACATTGGAAACGTTTGGTTTAGCTGTTATAAAAGTTTGGTTTTTTAGTGCTGTAAATGCATTTTCAGCTCGCGCTGTACACATTTGCTATGAGAGGCATTATCTCATAAGGGAAATATTGGACAATCAAATTAATGACTGCCCAGGCTTCAGGATGTCTTTTTACACTATATAAAGGTGGAAATTTACATTGGAAACGTTTAGTTTAGCTGTTAATGAAGTTTCGTTTTTTTAGTGCTGGAAATTCATTGTCTGCTGGCGCTGTACACTTTTTCTAAGTGTTGCAATATCTCATGAAGGAAATACTGGACAATCAAATTAAAGACTTTCCAGGCTTCAGGATGCCTTTTTACACTATATAAAGGTGGAAATTTACATTGGAAACGTTTGGTTTAGCTGTTATAAAAGTTTGGTTTTTTAGTGCTGTAAATGCATTTTCAGCTCGCGCTGTACACATTTGCTATGAGAGGCATTATCTCATAAGGGAAATATTGGACAATCAAATTAATGACTGCCCAGGCTTCAGGATGTCTTTTTACACTATATAAAGGTGGAAATTTACATTGGAAACATTTAGTTTAGCTGTTAATGAAGTTTCGTTTTTTTAGTGCTGAAAATTCATTGTCTGCTGGCGCTGTACACTTTTTCTAAGTGTTGCAATATCTCATGAAGGAAATACTGGACAATCAAATTAATGACTTTCCAGGCTTCAGGATGCCTTTCTACACTATATAAAGGTGGAAATTTACATTGGAAACGTTTGGTTTAGCTGTTATAAAAGTTTGTTTTTTTAGTGCTGTAAATGCATTTTCAGCTCGCGCTGTACACATTTGCTATGAGAGGCATTATCTCATAAGGAAAATATTGGACAATCAAATTAATGACTGCCCAGGCTTCAGGATGTCTTTTTACACTATATAAAGGTGGAAATTTACATTGGAAACGTTTGGTTTAGCTGTTATAAAAGTTTGGTTTTTTAGTGCTGTAAATGCATTTTCAGCTCGCGCTGTACACATTTGCTATGAGAGGCATTATCTCATAAGGGAAATATTGGACAATCAAATTAATGGCTGCCCGGGCTTCAGGATGTCTTTTTACACTATATAAAGGTGGAAATTTACATTGGAAACGTTTAGTTTAGCTGTTAATGAAGTTTCGTTTTTTTAGTGCTGAAAATTCATTGTCTGCTGGCGCTGTACACTTTTTCTAAATGTTGCAATATCTCATGAAGGAAATACTGGACAATCAAATTAATGACTTTCCAGGCTTCAGGATGCCTTTCTACACTATATAAAGGTGGAAATTTACATTGGAAACGTTTGGTTTAGCTTTTATAAAAGTTTGGTTTTTTAGTGCTGTAAATGCATTTTCAGCTCGCGCTGTACACATTTGCTATGAGAGGCATTATCTCATAAGGGAAATATTGGACAATCAAATTAATGACTGCCCAGGCTTCAGGATGTCTTTTTACACTATATAAAGGAGGAAATTTACATTGGAAACGTTTGGTTTAGGTGTTATAAAAGTTTGGTTTTTTAGTGCTGAAAATGCATTTTCAGCTCGCGCTGTACACATTTGCAATGAGAGGCATTATCTCATAAGGGAAATACTGGACAATCAAATTAATGACTTCCCAGGCTTCAGGATGCCTTTTTACACTCTATAAATGTGGAAATTTACATTGGAAACGTTTGGTATAGCTGTTAATGAAGTTTCGTTTTTTTTAGTGCTGAAAATTCATTGTCTGCTGGCGCTGTACACTTTTTCTAAGTGTTGCAATATCTCATGAAGGAAATACTGGACAATCAAATTAATGACTTTCCAGGCTTCAGGATGCCTTTCTACACTATATAAAGGTGGAAATTTACATTGGAAACGTTTGGTTTAGCTGTTATAAAAGTTTGGTTTTTTAGTGCTGTAAATGCATTTTCAGCTCGCGCTGTACACATTTGCTATGAGAGGCATTATCTCATAAGGGAAATATTGGACAATCAAATTAATGACTGCCCAGGCTTCAGGATGTCTTTTTACACTATATAAAGGTGGAAATTTACATTGGAAACGTTTGGTTTAGCTGTTATAAAAGTTTGTTTTTTTAGTGCTGTAAATGCATTTTCAGCTCGCACTGTACACATTTGCTATGAGAGGCATTATCTCATAAGGGAAATATTGGACAATCAAATTAATGACTGCCCAGGCTTCAGGATGTCTTTTTACACTATATAAAGGTGGAAATTTACATTGGAAACGTTTACTTTAGCTGTTAATGAAGTTTCGTTTATTTAGTGCTGAAAATTCATTGTCTGCTGGCGCTGTACACTTTTTCTAAGTGTTGCAATATCTCATGAAGGAAATACTGGACAATCAAATTAATGACTTTCCAGGCTTCAGGATGCCTTTCTACACTATATAAAGGTGGAAATTTACATTGGAAACGTTTGGTTTAGCTGTTATAAAAGTTTGTTTTTTTAGTGCTGTAAATGCATTTTCAGCTCGCACTGTACACATTTGCTATGTGAGGCATTATCTCATAAGGGAAATACTGGACAATCAAATTAATGACTTCCCAGGCTTCAGGATGCCTTTTTACACTCTATAAATGTGGAAATTTACATTGGAAACGTTTGGTTTAGCTGTTAATGAAGTTTCGTTTTTTTTAGTGCTGAAAATTCATTGTCTGCTGGCGCTGTACACTTTTTCTAAGTGTTGCAATATCTCATGAAGGAAATACTATACAATCAAATTAATGACTTTCCAGGCTTCAGGATGCCTTTCTACACTATATAAAGGTGGAAATTTACATTGGAAACGTTTGGTTTAGCTGTTATAAAAGTTTGTTTTTTTAGTGCTGTAAATGCATTTTCAGCTCGCGCTGTACACATTTGCTATGAGAGGCATTATCTCATAAGGGAAATATTGGACAATCAAATTAATGACTGCCCAGGCTTCAGGATGTCTTTTTACACTATATAAAGGTGGAAATTTACATTGGAAACGTTTGGTTTAGCTGTTATAAAAGTTTGTTTTTTTAGTGCTGTAAATGCATTTTCAGCTCGCACTGTACACATTTGCTATGAGAGGCATTATCTCATAAGGGAAATATTGGACAATCAAATTAATGACTGCCCAGGCTTCAGGATGTCTTTTTACACTATATAAAGGTGGAAATTTACATTGGAAACGTTTACTTTAGCTGTTAATGAAGTTTCGTTTATTTAGTGCTGAAAATTCATTGTCTGCTGGCGCTGTACACTTTTTCTAAGTGTTGCAATATCTCATGAAGGAAATACTGGACAATCAAATTAATGACTTTCCAGGCTTCAGGATGCCTTTCTACACTATATAAAGGTGGAAATTTACATTGGAAACGTTTCGTTTAGCTGTTATAAAAGTTTGTTTTTTTAGTGCTGTAAATGCATTTTCAGCTCGCACTGTACACATTTGCTATGTGAGGCATTATCTCATAAGGGAAATACTGGACAATCAAATTAATGACTTCCCAGGCTTCAGGATGCCTTTTTACACTCTATAAATGTGGAAATTTACATTGGAAACGTTTGGTTTAGGTGTTATATAAGTTTGTTTTTTTAGTGCTGAAAATGCATTTTCAGCTCGCACTGTACACATTTGCTATGTGAGGCATTATCTCATAAGGGAAATACTGGACAATCAAATTAATGACTTCCCAGGCTTCAGGATGCCTTTTTACACTCTATAAATGTGGAAATTTACATTGGAAACGTTTGGTTTAGCTGTTAATGAAGTTTCGTTTTTTTAGTGCTGAAAATTCATTGTCTGCTGGCGCTGTACACTTTTTCTAAGTGTTGCAATATCTCATGAAGGAAATACTGGACAATCAAATTAATGACTTTCCAGGCTTCAGGATGCCTTTCTACACTATATAAAGGTGGAAATTTACATTGGAAACGTTTGGTTTAGCTGTTATAAAAGTTTGGTTTTTTAGTGCTGTAAATGCATTTTCAGCTCGCGCTGTACACATTTGCTATGAGAGGCATTATCTCATAAGGGAAATATTGGACAATCAAATTAATGACTGCCCAGGCTTCAGGATGTCTTTTTACACTATATAAAGGTGGAAATTTACATTGGAAACGTTTGGTTTAGCTGTTATAAAAGTTTGTTTTTTTAGTGCTGTAAATGCATTTTCAGCTCGCACTGTACACATTTGCTATGAGAGGCATTATCTCATAAGGGAAATATTGGACAATCAAATTAATGACTGCCCAGGCTTCAGGATGTCTTTTTACACTATATAAAGGTGGAAATTTACATTGGAAACGTTTACTTTAGCTGTTAATGAAGTTTCGTTTATTTAGTGCTGAAAATTCATTGTCTGCTGGCGCTGTACACTTTTTCTAAGTGTTGCAATATCTCATGAAGGAAATACTGGACAATCAAATTAATGACTTTCCAGGCTTCAGGATGCCTTTCTACACTATATAAAGGTGGAAATTTACATTGGAAACGTTTGGTTTAGCTGTTATAAAAGTTTGTTTTTTTAGTGCTGTAAATGCATTTTCAGCTCGCACTGTACACATTTGCTGTGAGGCATTATCTCATAAGGGAAATACTGGACAATCAAATTAATGACTTCCCAGGCTTCAGGATGCCTTTTTACACTCTATAAATGTGGAAATTTACATTGGAAACGTTTGGTTTAGCTGTTAATGAAGTTTCGTTTTTTTAGTGCTGAAAATTCATTGTCTACTGGCGCTGTACACTTTTTCTAAGTGTTGCAATATCTCATGAAGGAAATACTGGACAATCAAATTAATGACTTTCCAGGCTTCAGGATGCCTTTCTACACTATATAAAGGTGGAAATTTACATTGGAAACGTTTGGTTTAGCTGTTATAAAAGTTTTGTTTTTTTTAGTGCTGAAAATGCATTTTCAGCTCGCACTGTACACATTTGCTATGTGAGGCATTATCTCATAAGGGAAATACTGGATAATCAAATTAATGACTGCCCAGGCTTCAGGATGTCTTTTTACACTATATAAAGGTGGAAATTTACATTGGAAACGTTTGGTTTAGCTGTTATAAAAGTTTGGTTTTTTAGTGCTGAAAATGCATTTTCAGCTCGCACTGTACACATTTGCTATGTGAGGCATTATCTCATAAGGGAAATACTGGACAATCAAATTAATGACTGCCCAGGCTTCAGGATGTCTTTTTACACTCTATAAATGTGGAAATTTACATTGGAAACGTTTGGTTTAGCTGTTAATGAAGTTTCGTTTTTTTAGTGCTGAAAATTCATTGTCTACTGGCGCTGTACACTTTTTCTAAGTGTTGCAATATCTCATGAAGGAAATACTGGACAATCAAATTAATGACTTTCCAGGCTTCAGGATGCCTTTCTACACTATATAAAGGTGGAAATTTACATTGGAAACGTTTGGTTTAGCTGTTATAAAAGTTTGGTTTTTTAGTGCTGTAAATGCATTTTCAGCTCGCGCTGTACACATTTGCTATGAGAGGCATTATCTCATAAGGGAAATATTGGACAATCAAATTAATGACTGCCCAGGCTTCAGGATGTCTTTTTACACTATATAAAGGTGGAAATTTACATTGGAAACGTTTAGTTTAGCTGTTAATGAAGTTTCGTTTTTTTAGTGCTGAAAATTCATTGTCTACTGGCGCTGTACACTTTTTCTAAGTGTTGCAATATCTCATGAAGGAAATACTGGACAATCAAATTAATGACTTTCCAGGCTTCAGGATGCCTTTCTACACTATATAAAGGTGGAAATTTACATTGGAAACGTGTGGTTTAGCTGTTATAAAAGTTTGGTTTTTTAGTGCTGTAAATGCATTTTCAGCTCGCGCTGTACACATTTGCTATGAGAGGCATTATCTCATAAGGGAAATATTGGACAATCAAATTAATGACTGCCCAGGCTTCAGGATGTCTTTTTACACTATATAAAGGTGGAAATTTACATTGGAAACGTTTGGTTTAGCTGTTATAAAAGTTTGGTTTTTTAGTGCTGAAAATGCATTTTCAGCTCGCACTGTACACATTTGCTATGTGAGGCATTATCTCATAAGGGAAATACTGGACAATCAAATTAATGACTTCCCAGGCTTCAGGATGCATTTTTACACTCTATAAATGTGGAAATTTACATTGGAAACGTTTGGTTTAGCTGTTATAAAAGTTTGTTTTTTTAGTGCTGTAAATGCATTTTCAGCTCGCGCTGTACACATTTGCTATGTGAGGCATTATCTCATAAGGGAAATACTGGACAATCAAATTAATGACTGCCCAGGCTTCAGGATGTCTTTTTACACTATATAAAGGTGGAAATTTACATTGGAAACGTTTGGTTTAGCTGTTATAAAAGTTTGGTTTTTTAGTGCTGAAAATGCATTTTCAGCTCGCACTGTACACATTTGCTATGTGAGGCATTATCTCATAAGGGAAATACTGGACAATCAAATTAATGACTTCCCAGGCTTCAGGATGCCTTTTTACACTCTATAAATGTGGAAATTTACATTGGAAACGTTTGGTTTAGCTGTTAATGAAGTTTCGTTTTTTTAGTGCTGAAAATTCATTGTCTGCTGGCGCTGTACACTTTTTCTAAGTGTTGCAATATCTCATGAAGGAAATACTGGACAATCAAATTAATGACTTTCCAGGCTTCAGGATGCCTTTCTACACTATATAAAGGTGGAAATTTACATTGGAAACGTTTGGTTTAGCTGTTATAAAAGTTTGGTTTTTTAGTGCTGTAAATGCATTTTCAGCTCGCGCTGTACACATTTGCTATGAGAGGCATTATCTCATAAGGGAAATATTGGACAATCAAATTAATGACTGCCCAGGCTTCAGGATGTCTTTTTACACTATATAAAGGTGGAAATTTACATTGGAAACGTTTAGTTTAGCTGTTAATGAAGTTTCGTTTTTTTAGTGCTGGAAATTCATTGTCTGCTGGCGCTGTACACTTTTTCTAAGTGTTGCAATATCTCATGAAGGAAATACTGGACAATCAAATTAAAGACTTTCCAGGCTTCAGGATGCCTTTTTACACTATATAAAGGTGGAAATTTACATTGGAAACGTTTGGTTTAGCTGTTATAAAAGTTTGGTTTTTTAGTGCTGTAAATGCATTTTCAGCTCGCGCTGTACACATTTGCTATGAGAGGCATTATCTCATAAGGGAAATATTGGACAATCAAATTAATGACTGCCCAGGCTTCAGGATGTCTTTTTACACTATATAAAGGTGGAAATTTACATTGGAAACATTTAGTTTAGCTGTTAATGAAGTTTCGTTTTTTTAGTGCTGAAAATTCATTGTCTGCTGGCGCTGTACACGTTTTCTAAGTGTTGCAATATCTCATGAAGGAAATACTGGACAATCAAATTAATGACTTTCCAGGCTTCAGGATGCCTTTCTACACTATATAAAGGTGGAAATTTACATTGGAAACGTTTGGTTTAGCTTTTATAAAAGTTTGGTTTTTTAGTGCTGTAAATGCATTTTCAGCTCGCGCTGTACACATTTGCTATGAGAGGCATTATCTCATAAGGGAAATATTGGACAATCAAATTAATGACTGCCCAGGCTTCAGGATGTCTTTTTACACTATATAAAGGAGGAAATTTACATTGGAAACGTTTGGTTTAGGTGTTATAAAAGTTTGGTTTTTTAGTGCTGAAAATGCATTTTCAGCTCGCGCTGTACACATTTGCAATGAGAGGCATTATCTCATAAGGGAAATACTGGACAATCAAATTAATGACTTCCCAGGCTTCAGGATGCCTTTTTACACTCTATAAATGTGGAAATTTACATTGGAAACGTTTGGTTTAGCTGTTAATGAAGTTTCGTTTTTTTTAGTGCTGAAAATTCATTGTCTGCTGGCGCTGTACACTTTTTCTAAGTGTTGCAATATCTCATGAAGGAAATACTGGACAATCAAATTAATGACTTTCCAGGCTTCAGGATGCCTTTCTACACTATATAAAGGTGGAAATTTACATTGGAAACGTTTGGTTTAGCTGTTATAAAAGTTTGGTTTTTTAGTGCTGTAAATGCATTTTCAGCTCGCGCTGTACACATTTGCTATGAGAGGCATTATCTCATAAGGGAAATATTGGACAATCAAATTAATGACTGCCCAGGCTTCAGGATGTCTTTTTACACTATATAAAGGTGGAAATTTACATTGGAAACGTTTGGTTTAGCTGTTATAAAAGTTTGTTTTTTTAGTGCTGTAAATGCATTTTCAGCTCGCACTGTACACATTTGCTATGAGAGGCATTATCTCATAAGGGAAATATTGGACAATCAAATTAATGACTGCCCAGGCTTCAGGATGTCTTTTTACACTATATAAAGGTGGAAATTTACATTGGAAACGTTTACTTTAGCTGTTAATGAAGTTTCGTTTATTTAGTGCTGAAAATTCATTGTCTGCTGGCGCTGTACACTTTTTCTAAGTGTTGCAATATCTCATGAAGGAAATACTGGACAATCAAATTAATGACTTTCCAGGCTTCAGGATGCCTTTCTACACTATATAAAGGTGGAAATTTACATTGGAAACGTTTGGTTTAGCTGTTATAAAAGTTTGTTTTTTTAGTGCTGTAAATGCATTTTCAGCTCGCACTGTACACATTTGCTATGTGAGGCATTATCTCATAAGGGAAATACTGGACAATCAAATTAATGACTTCCCAGGCTTCAGGATGCCTTTTTACACTCTATAAATGTGGAAATTTACATTGGAAACGTTTGGTTTAGCTGTTAATGAAGTTTCGTTTTTTTTAGTGCTGAAAATTCATTGTCTGCTGGCGCTGTACACTTTTTCTAAGTGTTGCAATATCTCATGAAGGAAATACTGGACAATCAAATTAATGACTTTCCAGGCTTCAGGATGCCTTTCTACACTATATAAAGGTGGAAATTTACATTGGAAACGTTTGGTTTAGCTGTTATAAAAGTTTGGTTTTTTAGTGCTGTAAATGCATTTTCAGCTCGCGCTGTACACATTTGCTATGAGAGGCATTATCTCATAAGGGAAATATTGGACAATCAAATTAATGACTGCCCAGGCTTCAGGATGTCTTTTTACACTATATAAAGGTGGAAATTTACATTGGAAACGTTTGGTTTAGCTGTTATAAAAGTTTGTTTTTTTAGTGCTGTAAATGCATTTTCAGCTCGCACTGTACACATTTGCTATGAGAGGCATTATCTCATAAGGGAAATATTGGACAATCAAATTAATGACTGCCCAGGCTTCAGGATGTCTTTTTACACTATATAAAGGTGGAAATTTACATTGGAAACGTTTACTTTAGCTGTTAATGAAGTTTCGTTTATTTAGTGCTGAAAATTCATTGTCTGCTGGCGCTGTACACTTTTTCTAAGTGTTGCAATATCTCATGAAGGAAATACTGGACAATCAAATTAATGACTTTCCAGGCTTCAGGATGCCTTTCTACACTATATAAAGGTGGAAATTTACATTGGAAACGTTTCGTTTAGCTGTTATAAAAGTTTGTTTTTTTAGTGCTGTAAATGCATTTTCAGCTCGCACTGTACACATTTGCTATGTGAGGCATTATCTCATAAGGGAAATACTGGACAATCAAATTAATGACTTCCCAGGCTTCAGGATGCCTTTTTACACTCTATAAATGTGGAAATTTACATTGGAAACGTTTGGTTTAGCTGTTAATGAAGTTTCGTTTTTTTAGTGCTGAAAATTCATTGTCTGCTGGCGCTGTACACTTTTTCTAAGTGTTGCAATATCTCATGAAGGAAATACTTGACAATCAAATTAATGACTTTCCAGGCTTCAGGATGCCTTTCTACACTATATAAAGGTGGAAATTTACATTGGAAACGTTTGGTTTAGCTGTTATAAAAGTTTGTTTTTTTTAGTGCTGAAAATGCATTTTCAGCTCGCACTGTACACATTTGCTATGTGAGGCATTATCTCATAAGGGAAATACTGGATAATCAAATTAATGACTGCCCAGGCTTCAGGATGTCTTTTTACACTATATAAAGGTGGAAATTTACATTGGAAACGTTTGGTTTAGCTGTTATAAAAGTTTGGTTTTTTAGTGCTGAAAATGCATTTTCAGCTCGCACTGTACACATTTGCTATGTGAGGCATTATCTCATAAGGGAAATACTGGACAATCAAATTAATGACTGCCCAGGCTTCAGGATGCCTTTTTACACTCTATAAATGTGGAAATTTACATTGGAAACGTTTGGTTTAGCTGTTAATGAAGTTTCGTTTTTTTAGTGCTGAAAATTCATTGTCTGCTGGCGCTGTACACTTTTTCTAAGTGTTGCAATATCTCATGAAGGAAATACTGGACAATCAAATTAATGACTTTCCAGGCTTCAGGATGCCTTTCTACACTATATAAAGGTGGAAATTTACATTTGAAACGTTTGGTTTAGCTGTTATAAAAGTTTGGTTTTTTAGTGCTGTAAATGCATTTTCAGCTCGCGCTGTACACATTTGCTATGAGAGGCATTATCTCATAAGGGAAATATTGGACAATCAAATTAATGACTGCCCAGGCTTCAGGATGTCTTTTTACACTATATAAAGGTGGAAATTTACATTGGAAACGTTTGGTTTAGCTGTTATAAAAGTTTGTTTTTTTAGTGCTGAAAATGCATTTTCAGCTCGCACTGTACACATTTGCTATGTGAGGCATTATCTCCTAAGGGAAATACTGGACAATCAAATTAATGACTTCCCAGGCTTCAGGATGCCTTTTTACACTCTATAAATGTGGAAATTTACATTGGAAACGTTTGGTTTAGCTGTTAATGAAGTTTCGTTTTTATAGTGCTGAAAATTCATTGTCTGCTGGCGCTGTACACTTTTTCTAAGTGTTGCAATATCTCATGAAGGAAATACTGGACAATCAAATTAATGACTTTCCAGGCTTCAGGATGCCTTTCTACACTATATAAAGGTGGAAATTTACATTGGAAACGTTTGGTTTAGCTGTTATAAAAGTTTGGTTTTTTAGTGCTGTAAATGCATTTTCAGCTCGCGCTGTACACATTTGCTATGAGAGGCATTATCTCATAAGGGAAATATTGGACAATCAAATTAATGGCTGCCCAGGCTTCAGGATGTATTTTTACACTATATAAAGGTGGAAATTTACATTGGAAACGTTTAGTTTAGCTGTTAATGAAGTTTCGTTTTTTTAGTGCTGAAAATTCATTGTCTGCTGGCGCTGTACACTTTTTCTAAGTGTTGCAATATCTCATGAAGGAAATACTGGACAATCAAATTAATGACTTTCCAGGCTTCAGGATGCCTTTCTACACTATATAAAGGTGGAAATTTACATTGGAAACGTTTGGTTTAGCTGTTATAAATAGTTTGTTTTTTTAGTGCTGTAAATGCATTTTCAGCTCGCACTGTACACATTTGCTATGTGAGGCATTATCTCATAAGGGAAATACTGGACAATCAAATTAATGACTTCCCAGGCTTCAGGATGCCTTTTTACACTCTATAAATGTGGAAAATTACATTGGAAACGTTTGGTTTAGCTGTTAATGAAGTTTCGTTTTTTTAGTGCTGAAAATTCATTGTCTGCTGGCGCTGTACACTTTTTCTAAGTGTTGCAATATCTCATGAAGGAAATACTGGACAATCAAATTAATGACTTTCCAGGCTTCAGGATGCCTTTCTACACTATATAAAGGTGGAAATTTACATTGGAAACGTTTGGTTTAGCTGTTATAAAAGTTTGGTTTTTTAGTGCTGTAAATGCATTTTCAGCTCGCGCTGTACACATTTGCTATGAGAGGCATTATCTCATAAGGGAAATATTGGACAATCAAATTAATGACTGCCCAGGCTTCAGGATGTCTTTTTACACTATATAAGGGTGGAAATTTACATTGGAAACGTTTAGTTTAGCTGTTAATGAAGTTTCGTTTTTTTAGTGCTGAAAATTCATTGTCTGCTGGCGCTGTACACTTTTTCTAAGTGTTGCAATATCTCATGAAGGAAATACTGGACAATCAAATTAATGACTTTCCAGGCTTCAGGATGCCTTTCTACACTATATAAAGGTGGAAATGTACATTGGAAACGTTTGGTTTAGCTGTTATAAAAGTTTGGTTTTTTAGTGCTGTAAATGCATTTTCAGCTCGCGCTGTACACATTTGCTATGAGAGGCATTATCTCATAAGGGAAATATTGGACAATCAAATTAATGACTGCCCAGGCTTCAGGATGTCTTTTTACACTATATAAAGGTGGAAATTTACATTGGAAACGTTTGGTTTAGCTGTTATAAAAGTTTGGTTTTTTTAGTGCTGAAAATGCATTTTCAGCTCGCACTGTCCACATTTGCTATGTGAGGCATTATCTCATAAGGGAAATACTGGACAATCAAATTAATGACTGCCCAGGCTTCAGGATGTCTTTTTACACTATATAAAGGTGGAAATTTACATTTGAAACGTTTGGTTTAGCTGTTATAAAAGTTTGGTTTTTTAGTGCTGTAAATGCATTTTCAGCTCGCGCTGTACACATTTGCTATGAGAGGCATTATCTCATAAGGGAAATATTGGACAATCAAATTAATGACTGCCCAGGCTTCAGGATGTCTTTTTACACTATATAAAGGTGGAAATTTACATTGGAAACGTTTGGTTTAGCTGTTATAAAAGTTTGGTTTTTTAGTGCTGAAAATGCATTTTCAGCTCGCACTGTACACATTTGCTATGTGAGGCATTATCTCATAAGGGAAATACTGGACAATCAAATTAATGACTTCCCAGGCTTCAGGATGCCTTTTTACACTCTATAAATGTGGAAATTTACATTGGAAACGTTTGGTTTAGCTGTTAATTAAGTTTCGTTTTTTTAGTGCTGAAAATTCATTGTCTGCTGGCGCTGTACACTTTTTCTAAGTGTTGCAATATCTCATGAAGGAAATACTGGACAATCAATTTAATGACTTTCCAGGCTTCAGGATGCCTTTCTACACTATATAAAGGTGGAAATTTACATTGGAAACGTTTGGTTTAGCTGTTATAAAAGTTTGGTTTTTTAGTGCTGTATATGCATTTTCAGCTCGCGCTGTACACATTTGCTATGAGAGGCATTATCTCATAATGGAAATATTGGACAATCAAATTAATGACTGCCCAGGCTTCAGGATGCCTTTTTACACTCTATAAATGTGGAAATTTACATTGGAAACGTTTGGTTTAGCTGTTAATGAAGTTTCGTTTTTTTAGTGCTGAAAATTCATTGTCTGCTGGCGCTGTACACTTTTTCTAAGTGTTGCAATATCTCATGAAGGAAATACTGGACAATCAAATTAATGACTTTCCAGGCTTCAGGATGCCTTTCTACACTATATAAAGGTGGAAATTTACATTTGAAACGTTTGGTTTAGCTGTTATAAAAGTTTGGTTTTTTAGTGCTGTAAATGCATTTTCAGCTCGCGCTGTACACATTTGCTATGAGAGGCATTATCTCATAAGGGAAATATTGGACAATCAAATTAATGACTGCCCAGGCTTCAGGATGTCTTTTTACACTATATAAAGGTGGAAATTTACATTGGAAACGTTTGGTTTAGCTGTTATAAAAGTTTGTTTTTTTAGTGCTGAAAATGCATTTTCAGCTCGCACTGTACACATTTGCTATGTGAGGCATTATCTCCTAAGGGAAATACTGGACAATCAAATTAATGACTTCCCAGGCTTCAGGATGCCTTTTTACACTCTATAAATGTGGAAATTTACATTGGAAACGTTTGGTTTAGCTGTTAATGAAGTTTCGTTTTTATAGTGCTGAAAATTCATTGTCTGCTGGCGCTGTACACTTTTTCTAAGTGTTGCAATATCTCATGAAGGAAATACTGGACAATCAAATTAATGACTTTCCAGGCTTCAGGATGCCTTTCTACACTATATAAAGGTGGAAATTTACATTGGAAACGTTTGGTTTAGCTGTTATAAAAGTTTGGTTTTTTAGTGCTGTAAATGCATTTTCAGCTCGCGCTGTACACATTTGCTATGAGAGGCATTATCTCATAAGGGAAATATTGGACAATCAAATTAATGGCTGCCCAGGCTTCAGGATGTATTTTTACACTATATAAAGGTGGAAATTTACATTGGAAACGTTTAGTTTAGCTGTTAATGAAGTTTCGTTTTTTTAGTGCTGAAAATTCATTGTCTGCTGGCGCTGTACACTTTTTCTAAGTGTTGCAATATCTCATGAAGGAAATACTGGACAATCAAATTAATGACTTTCCAGGCTTCAGGATGCCTTTCTACACTATATAAAGGTGGAAATTTACATTGGAAACGTTTGGTTTAGCTGTTATAAATAGTTTGTTTTTTTAGTGCTGTAAATGCATTTTCAGCTCGCACTGTACACATTTGCTATGTGAGGCATTATCTCATAAGGGAAATACTGGACAATCAAATTAATGACTTCCCAGGCTTCAGGATGCCTTTTTACACTCTATAAATGTGGAAAATTACATTGGAAACGTTTGGTTTAGCTGTTAATGAAGTTTCGTTTTTTTAGTGCTGAAAATTCATTGTCTGCTGGCGCTGTACACTTTTTCTAAGTGTTGCAATATCTCATGAAGGAAATACTGGACAATCAAATTAATGACTTTCCAGGCTTCAGGATGCCTTTCTACACTATATAAAGGTGGAAATTTACATTGGAAACGTTTGGTTTAGCTGTTATAAAAGTTTGGTTTTTTAGTGCTGTAAATGCATTTTCAGCTCGCGCTGTACACATTTGCTATGAGAGGCATTATCTCATAAGGGAAATATTGGACAATCAAATTAATGACTGCCCAGGCTTCAGGATGTCTTTTTACACTATATAAGGGTGGAAATTTACATTGGAAACGTTTAGTTTAGCTGTTAATGAAGTTTCGTTTTTTTAGTGCTGAAAATTCATTGTCTGCTGGCGCTGTACACTTTTTCTAAGTGTTGCAATATCTCATGAAGGAAATACTGGACAATCAAATTAATGACTTTCCAGGCTTCAGGATGCCTTTCTACACTATATAAAGGTGGAAATGTACATTGGAAACGTTTGGTTTAGCTGTTATAAAAGTTTGGTTTTTTAGTGCTGTAAATGCATTTTCAGCTCGCGCTGTACACATTTGCTATGAGAGGCATTATCTCATAAGGGAAATATTGGACAATCAAATTAATGACTGCCCAGGCTTCAGGATGTCTTTTTACACTATATAAAGGTGGAAATTTACATTGGAAACGTTTGGTTTAGCTGTTATAAAAGTTTGGTTTTTTTAGTGCTGAAAATGCATTTTCAGCTCGCACTGTCCACATTTGCTATGTGAGGCATTATCTCATAAGGGAAATACTGGACAATCAAATTAATGACTGCCCAGGCTTCAGGATGTCTTTTTACACTATATAAAGGTGGAAATTTACATTTGAAACGTTTGGTTTAGCTGTTATAAAAGTTTGGTTTTTTAGTGCTGTAAATGCATTTTCAGCTCGCGCTGTACACATTTGCTATGAGAGGCATTATCTCATAAGGGAAATATTGGACAATCAAATTAATGACTGCCCAGGCTTCAGGATGTCTTTTTACACTATATAAAGGTGGAAATTTACATTGGAAACGTTTGGTTTAGCTGTTATAAAAGTTTGGTTTTTTAGTGCTGAAAATGCATTTTCAGCTCGCACTGTACACATTTGCTATGTGAGGCATTATCTCATAAGGGAAATACTGGACAATCAAATTAATGACTTCCCAGGCTTCAGGATGCCTTTTTACACTCTATAAATGTGGAAATTTACATTGGAAACGTTTGGTTTAGCTGTTAATTAAGTTTCGTTTTTTTAGTGCTGAAAATTCATTGTCTGCTGGCGCTGTACACTTTTTCTAAGTGTTGCAATATCTCATGAAGGAAATACTGGACAATCAAATTAATGACTTTCCAGGCTTCAGGATGCCTTTCTACACTATATAAAGGTGGAAATTTACATTGGAAACGTTTGGTTTAGCTGTTAATGAAGTTTCGTTTTTTTTAGTGCTGAAAATTCATTGTCTGCTGGCGCTGTACACTTTTTCTAAGTGTTGCAATATCTCATGAAGGAAATACTGGACAATCAAATTAATGACTTTCCAGGCTTCAGGATGCCTTTCTACACTATATAAAGGTGGAAATTTACATTGGAAACGTTTGGTTTAGCTGTTATAAAAGTTTGGTTTTTTAGTGCTGTAAATGCATTTTCAGCTCGCGCTGTACACATTTGCTATGAGAGGCATTATCTCATAAGGGAAACATTGGACAATCAAATTAATGGCTGCCCAGGCTTCAGGATGTCTTTTTACACTATATAAAGGTGGACATTTACATTGGAAACGTTTAGTTTAGCTGTTAATGAAGTTTCGTTTTTTTAGTGCTGAAAATTCATTGTCTGCTGGCGCTGTACACTTTTTCTAAGTGTTGCAATATCTCATGAAGGAAATACTGGACAATCAAATTAATGACTTTCCAGGCTTCAGATGCCTTTCTACACTATATAAAGGTGGAAATTTACATTGGAAACGTTTGGTTTAGCTGTTATAAATAGTTAGTTTTTTTAGTGCTGTAAATGCATTTTCAGCTCGCACTGTACACATTTGCTATGTGAGGCATTATCTCATAAGGGAAATACTGGACAATCAAATTAATGACTTCCCAGGCTTCAGGATGCATTTTTACACTCTATAAATGTGGAAATTTACATTGGAAACGTTTGGTTTAGCTGTTATAAAAGTTTGTTTTTTTAGTGCTGTAAATGCATTTTCAGCTCGCGCTGTACACATTTGCTATGTGAGGCATTATCTCATAAGGGAAATACTGGACAATCAAATTAATGACTGCCCAGGCTTCAGGGTGTCTTTTTACACTATATAAAGGTGGAAATTTACATTGGAAACGTTTGGTTTAGCTGTTATAAAAGTTTGGTTTTTTAGTGCTGAAAATGCATTTTCAGCTCGCACTGTACACATTTGCTATGTGAGGCATTATCTCATAAGGGAAATACTGGACAATCAAATTAATGACTTCCCAGGCTTCAGGATGCCTTTTTACACTCTATAAATGTGGAAATTTACATTGGAAACGTTTGGTTTAGCTGTTAATGAAGTTTCGTTTTTTTAGTGCTGAAAATTCATTGTCTGCTGGCGCTGTACACTTTTTCTAAGTGTTGCAATATCTCATGAAGGAAATACTGGACAATCAAATTAATGACTTTCCAGGCTTCAGGATGCCTTTCTACACTATATAAAGGTGGAAATTTACATTGGAAACGTTTGGTTTAGCTGTTATAAAAGTTTGGTTTTTTAGTGCTGTAAATGCATTTTCAGCTCGCGCTGTACACATTTGCTATGAGAGGCATTATCTCATAAGGGAAATATTGGACAATCAAATTAATGACTGCCCAGGCTTCAGGATGTCTTTTTACACTATATAAAGGTGGAAATTTACATTGGAAACGTTTAGTTTAGCTGTTAATGAAGTTTCGTTTTTTTAGTGCTGGAAATTCATTGTCTGCTGGCGCTGTACACTTTTTCTAAGTGTTGCAATATCTCATGAAGGAAATACTGGACAATCAAATTAAAGACTTTCCAGGCTTCAGGATGCCTTTTTACACTATATAAAGGTGGAAATTTACATTGGAAACGTTTGGTTTAGCTGTTATAAAAGTTTGGTTTTTTAGTGCTGTAAATGCATTTTCAGCTCGCGCTGTACACATTTGCTATGAGAGGCATTATCTCATAAGGGAAATATTGGACAATCAAATTAATGACTGCCCAGGCTTCAGGATGTCTTTTTACACTATATAAAGGTGGAAATTTACATTGGAAACGTTTGGTTTAGCTGTTATAAAAGTTTGGTTTTTTAGTGCTGAAAATGCATTTTCAGCTCGCACTGTACACATTTGCTATGTGAGGCATTATCTCATAAGGGAAATACTGGACAATCAAATTAATGACTTCCCAGGCTTCAGGATGCCTTTTTACACTCTATAAATGTGGAAATTTACATTGGAAACGTTTGGTTTAGCTGTTAATGAAGTTTCGTTTTTTTAGTGCTGAAAATTCATTGTCTGCTGGCGCTGTACACTTTTTCTAAGTGTTGCAATATCTCATGAAGGAAATACTGGACAATCAAATTAATGACTTTCCAGGCTTCAGGATGCCTTTCTACACTATATAAAGGTGGAAATTTACATTGGAAACGTTTGGTTTAGCTGTTAATGAAGTTTCGTTTTTTTTAGTGCTGAAAATTCATTGTCTGCTGGCGCTGTACACTTTTTCTAAGTGTTGCAATATCTCATGAAGGAAATACTGGACAATCAAATTAATGACTTTCCAGGCTTCAGGATGCCTTTCTACACTATATAAAGGTGGAAATTTACATTGGAAACGTTTGGTTTAGCTGTTATAAAAGTTTGTTTTTTTAGTGCTGTAAATGCATTTTCAGCTCGCGCTGTACACATTTGCTATGAGAGGCATTATCTCATAAGGGAAATATTGGACAATCAAATTAATGACTGCCCAGGCTTCAGGATGTCTTTTTACACTATATAAAGGTGGAAATTTACATTGGAAACGTTTGGTTTAGCTGTTATAAAAGTTTGTTTTTTTAGTGCTGTAAATGCATTTTCAACTCGCGCTGTACACATTTGCTATGAGAGGCATTATCTCATAAGGGAAATATTGGACAATCAAATTAATGGCTGCCCAGGCTTCAGGATGTATTTTTACACTATATAAAGGTGGAAATTTACATTGGAAACGTTTAGTTTAGCTGTTAATGAAGTTTCGTTTTTTTAGTGCTGAAAATTCATTGTCTGCTGGCGCTGTACACTTTTTCTAAGTGTTGCAATATCTCATGAAGGAAATACTGGACAATCAAATTAATGACTTTCCAGGCTTCAGGATGCCTTTCTACACTATATAAAGGTGGAAATTTACATTGGAAACGTTTGGTTTAGCTGTTATAAATAGTTTGTTTTTTTAGTGCTGTAAATGCATTTTCAGCTCGCACTGTACACATTTGCTATGTGAGGCAATATCTCATAAGGGAAATACTGGACAATCAAATTAATGACTTCCCAGGCTTCAGGATGCCTTTTTACACTCTATAAATGTGGAAAATTACATTGGAAACGTTTGGTTTAGCTGTTAATGAAGTTTCGTTTTTTTAGTGCTGAAAATTCATTGTCTGCTGGCGCTGTACACTTTTTCTAAGTGTTGCAATATCTCATGAAGGAAATACTGGACAATCAAATTAATGACTTTCCAGGCTTCAGGATGCCTTTCTACACTATATAAAGGTGGAAATTTACATTGGAAACGTTTGGTTTAGCTGTTATAAAAGTTTGGTTTTTTAGTGCTGTAAATGCATTTTCAGCTCGCGCTGTACACATTTGCTATGAGAGGCATTATCTCATAAGGGAAATATTGGACAATCAAATTAATGACTGCCCAGGCTTCAGGATGTCTTTTTACACTATATAAGGGTGGAAATTTACATTGGAAACGTTTAGTTTAGCTGTTAATGAAGTTTCGTTTTTTTAGTGCTGAAAATTCATTGTCTGCTGGCGCTGTACACTTTTTCTAAGTGTTGCAATATCTCATGAAGGAAATACTGGACAATCAAATTAATGACTTTCCAGGCTTCAGGATGCCTTTCTACACTATATAAAGGTGGAAATGTACATTGGAAACGTTTGGTTTAGCTGTTATAAAAGTTTGGTTTTTTAGTGCTGTAAATGCATTTTCAGCTCGCGCTGTACACATTTGCTATGAGAGGCATTATCTCATAAGGGAAATATTGGACAATCAAATAATGACTGCCCAGGCTTCAGGATGTCTTTTTACACTATATAAAGGTGGAAATTTACATTGGAAACGTTTGGTTTAGCTGTTATAAAAGTTTGTTTTTTTTAGTGCTGAAAATGCATTTTCAGCTCGCACTGTCCACATTTGCTATGTGAGGCATTATCTCATAAGGGAAATACTGGACAATCAAATTAATGACTGCCCAGGCTTCAGGATGTCTTTTACACTATATAAAGGTGGAAATTTACATTTGAAACGTTTGGTTTAGCTGTTATAAAAGTTTGGTTTTTTAGTGCTGTAAATGCATTTTCAGCTCGCGCTGTACACATTTGCTATGAGAGGCATTATCTCATAAGGGAAATATTGGACAATCAAATTAATGACTGCCCAGGCTTCAGGATGTCTTTTTACACTATATAAAGGTGGAAATTTACATTGGAAACGTTTGGTTTAGCTGTTATAAAAGTTTGGTTTTTTAGTGCTGAAAATGCATTTTCAGCTCGCACTGTACACATTTGCTATGTGAGGCATTATCTCATAAGGGAAATACTGGACAATCAAATTAATGACTTCCCAGGCTTCAGGATGCCTTTTTACACTCTATAAATGTGGAAATTTACATTGGAAACGTTTGGTTTAGCTGTTAATGAAGTTTCGTTTTTTTAGTGCTGAAAATTCATTGTCTGCTGGCGCTGTACACTTTTTCTAAGTGTTGCAATATCTCATGAAGGAAATACTGGACAATCAAATTAATGACTTTCCAGGCTTCAGGATGCCTTTCTACACTATATAAAGGTGGAAATTTACATTGGAAACGTTTGGTTTAGCTGTTAATGAAGTTTCGTTTTTTTTAGTGCTGAAAATTCATTGTCTGCTGGCGCTGTACACTTTTTCTAAGTGTTGCAATATCTCATGAAGGAAATACTGGACAATCAAATTAATGACTTTCCAGGCTTCAGGATGCCTTTCTACACTATATAAAGGTGGAAATTTACATTGGAAACGTTTGGTTTAGCTGTTATAAAAGTTTGGTTTTTTAGTGCTGTAAATGCATTTTCAGCTCGCGCTGTACACATTTGCTATGAGAGGCATTATCTCATAAGGGAAATATTGGACAATCAAATTAATGGCTGCCCAGGCTTCAGGATGTCTTTTTACACTATATAAAGGTGGAAATTTACATTGGAAACGTTTAGTTTAGCTGTTAATGAAGTTTCGTTTTTTTAGTGCTGAAAATTCATTGTCTGCTGGCGCTGTACACTTTTTCTAAGTGTTGCAATATCTCATGAAGGAAATACTGGACAATCAAATTAATGACTTTCCAGGCTTCAGATGCCTTTCTACACTATATAAAGGTGGAAATTTACATTGGAAACGTTTGGTTTAGCTGTTATAAATAGTTTGTTTTTTTAGTGCTGTAAATGCATTTTCAGCTCGCACTGTACACATTTGCTATGTGAGGCATTATCTCATAAGGGAAATACTGGACAATCAAATTAATGACTTCCCAGGCTTCAGGATGCCTTTTTACACTCTATAAATGTGGAAATTTACATTGGAAACGTTTGGTTTAGCTGTTAATGAAGTTTCGTTTTTTTAGTGCTGAAAATTCATTGTCTGCTGGCGCTGTACACTTTTTCTAAGTGTTGCAATATCTCATGAAGGAAATACTGGACAATCAAATTAATGACTTTCCAGGCTTCAGGATGCCTTTCTACACTATATAAAGGTGGAAATTTACATTGGAAACGTTTGGTTTAGCTGTTATAAAAGTTTGGTTTTTTAGTGCTGTAAATGCATTTTCAGCTCGCGCTGTACACATTTGCTATGAGAGGCATTATCTCATAAGGGAAATATTGGACAATCAAATTAATGACTGCCCAGGCTTCAGGATGTCTTTTTACACTATATAAGGGTGGAAATTTACATTGGAAACGTTTAGTTTAGCTGTTAATGAAGTTTCGTTTTTTTAGTGCTGAAAATTCATTGTCTGCTGGCGCTGTACACTTTTTCTAAGTGTTGCAATATCTCATGAAGGAAATACTGGACAATCAAATTAATGACTTTCCTGGCTTCAGGATGCCTTTCTACACTATATAAAGGTGGAAATTTACATTGGAAACGTTTGGTTTAGCTGTTATAAAAGTTTGGTTTTTTAGTGCTGTAAATGCATTTTCAGCTCGCGCTGTACACATTTGCTATGAGAGGCATTATCTCAGAAGGGAAATATTGGACAATCAAATTAATGACTGCCCAGGCTTCAGGATGTCTTTTTACACTATATAAAGGTGGAAATTTACATTGGAAACGTTTGGTTTAGCTGTTATAAAAGTTTGGTTTTTTTAGTGCTGAAAATGCATTTTCAGCTCGCACTGTACACATTTGCTGTGTGAGGCATTATCTCATAAGGGAAATACTGGACAATCAAATTAATGACTGCCCAGGCTTCAGGATGTCTTTTTACACTATATAAAGGTGGAAATTTACATTGGAAACGTTTGGTTTAGCTGTTATAAAAGTTTGGTTTTTTAGTGCTGAAAATGCATTTTCAGCTCGCACTGTACACATTTGCTATGAGAGGCATTATCTCATAAGGGAAATATTGGACAATCAAATTAATGACTGCCCAGGCTTCAGGATGTCTTTTTACACTATATAAAGGTGGAAATTTACATTGGAAACGTTTGGTTTAGCTGTTATAAAAGTTTGGTTTTTTTAGTGCTGAAAATGCATTTTCAGCTCGCACTGTACACTTTTGCTGTGTGAGGCATTATCTCATAATGGAAATACTGGACAATCAAATTAATGACTGCCCAGGCTTCAGGATGTCTTTTTACACTATATAAAGGTGGAAATTTACATTGGAAACGTTTGGTTTAGCTGTTATAAAAGTTTGGTTTTTTAGTGCTGAAAATGCATTTTCAGCTCGCACTGTACACATTTGCTATGTGAGGCATTATCTCATAAGGGAAATACTGGACAATCAAATTAATGACTTCCCAGGCTTCAGGATGCCTTTTTACACTCTATAAATGTGGAAATTTACATTGGAAACGTTTGGTTTAGCTGTTAATGAAGTTTCGTTTTTTTAGTGCTGAAAATTCATTGTCTGCTGGCGCTGTACACTTTTTCTAAGTGTTGCAATATCTCATGAAGGAAATACTGGACAATCAAATTAATGACTTTCCAGGCTTCAGGATGCCTTTCTACACTATATAAAGGTGGAAATTTACATTGGAAACGTTTGGTTTAGCTGTTATAAATGTTTGGTTTTTTAGTGCTGTAAATGCATTTTCAGCTCGCGCTGTACACATTTGCTATGAGAAGCATTATCTCATAAGGGAAATATTGGACAATCAAATTAATGACTGCCCAGGCTTCAGGATGTCTTTTTACACTATATAAGGGTGGAAATTTACATTGGAAACGTTTAGTTTAGCTGTTAATGAAGTTTCGTTTTTTTAGTGCTGAAAATTCATTGTCTGCTGGCGCTGTACACTTTTTCTAAGTGTTGCAATATCTCATGAAGGAAATACTGGACAATCAAATTAATGACTTTCCAGGCTTCAGGATGCCTTTCTACACTATATAAAGGTGGAAATGTACATTGGAAACGTTTGGTTTAGCTGTTATAAAAGTTTGGTTTTTTAGTGCTGTAAATGCATTTTCAGCTCGCGCTGTACACATTTGCTATGAGAGGCATTATCTCAGAAGGGAAATATTGGACAATCAAATTAATGACTGCCCAGGCTTCAGGATGTCTTTTTACACTATATAAAGGTGGAAATTTACATTGGAAACGTTTGGTTTAGCTGTTATAAAAGTTTGGTTTTTTTAGTGCTGAAAATGCATTTTCAGCTCGCACTGTACACATTTGCTATGTGAGGCATTATCTCATAAGGGAAATACTGGACAATCAAATTAATGACTGCCCAGGCTTCAGGATGTCTTTTTACACTATATAAAGGTGGAAATTTACATTGGAAACGTTTGGTTTAGCTGTTAATGAAGTTTCGTTTTTTTAGTGCTGAAAATTCATTGTCTGCTGGCGCTGTACACTTTTTCTAAGTGTTGCAATATCTCATGAAGGAAATACTGGACAATCAAATTAATGACTTCCCAGGCTTCAGGATGCCTTTTTACACTCTATAAATGTGGAAATTTACATTGGAAACGTTTGGTTTAGCTGTTAATGAAGTTTCGTTTTTTTAGTGCTGAAAATTCATTGTCTGCTGGCGCTGTACACTTTTTCTAAGTGTTGCAATATCTCATGAAGGAAATACTGGACAATCAAATTAATGACTTTCCAGGATTCAAGATGCCTTTCTACACTATATAAAGGTGGAAATTTACATTGGAAACGTTTGGTTTAGCTGTTATAAAAGTTTGGTTTTTTAGTGCTGAAAATGCATTTTCAGCTCGCGCTGTACACATTTGCTATGAGAGGCATTATCTCATAAGGGAAATATTGGACAATCAAATTAATGACTGCCCAGGCTTCAGGATGTCTTTTTACACTATATAAGGGTGGAAATTTACATTGGAAACGTTTAGTTTAGCTGTTAATTAAGTTTCGTTTTTTTAGTGCTGAAAATTCATTGTCTGCTGGCGCTGTACACTTTTTCTAAGTGTTGCAATATCTCATGAAGGAAATACTGGACAATCAAATTAATGACTTTCCAGGCTTCAGGATGCCTTCTACACTATATAAAGGTGGAAATGTAGATTGGAAACGTTTGGTTTAGCTGTTATAAAAGTTTGGTTTTTTAGTGCTGTAAATGCATTTTCAGCTCGCGCTGTACACATTTGCTATGAGAGGCATTATCTCAGAAGGGAAATATTGGACAATCAAATTAATGACTGCCCAGGCTTCAGGATGTCTTTTTACACTATATAAAGGTGGAAATTTACATTGGAAACGTTTGGTTTAGCTGTTATAAAAGTTTGGTTTTTTTAGTGCTGAAAATGCATTTTCAGCTCGCACTGTACACATTTGCTGTGTGAGGCATTATCTCATAAGGGAAATACTGGACAATCAAATTAATGACTGCCCAGGTTTCAGGATGTCTTTTTACACTATATAAAGGTGGAAATTTACATTGGAAACGTTTGGTTTAGCTGTTATAAAAGTTTGGTTTTTTAGTGCTGAAAATGCATTTTCAGCTCGCACTGTACACATTTGCTATGTGAGGCATTATCTCATAAGGGAAATACTGGACAATCAAATTAATGACTTCCCAGGCTTCAGGATGCCTTTTTACACTCTATAAATGTGGAAATTTACATTGGAAACGTTTGGTTTAGCTGTTAATGAAGTTTCGTTTTTTTAGTGCTGAAAATTCATTGTCTGCTGGCGCTGTACACTTTTTCTAAGTGTTGCAATATCTCATGAAGGAAATACTGGACAATCAAATTAATGACTTTCCAGGCTTCAGGATGCCTTTCTACACTATATAAAGGTGGAAATTTACATTGGAAACGTTTGGTTTAGCTGTTATAAAAGTTTGGTTTTTTAGTGCTGTAAATGCATTTTCAGCTCGCGCTGTACACATTTGCTATGAGAGGCATTATCTCATAAGGGAAATATTGGACAATCAAATTAATGACTGCCCAGGCTTCAGGATGTCTTTTTACACTATATAAGGGTGGAAATTTACATTGGAAACGTTTAGTTTAGCTGTTAATGAAGTTTCGTTTTTTTAGTGCTGAAAATTCATTGTCTGCTGGCGCTGTACACTTTTTCTAAGTGTTGCAATATCTCATGAAGGAAATACTGGACAATCAAATTAATGACTTTCCAGGCTTCAGGATGCCTTTCTACACTATATAAAGGTGGAAATGTACATTGGAAACGTTTGGTTTAGCTGTTATAAAAGTTTGTTTTTTTAGTGCTGTAAATGCATTTTCAGCTCGCGCTGTACACATTTGCTATGAGAGGCATTATCTCAGAAGGGAAATATTGGACAATCAAATTAATGACTGCCCAGGCTTCAGGATGTCTTTTTACACTATATAAAGGTGGAAATTTACATTGGAAACGTTTGGTTTAGCTGTTATAAAAGTTTGTTTTTTTTAGTGCTGAAAATGCATTTTCAGCTCGCACTGTACACATTTGCTGTGTGAGGCATTATCTCATAAGGGAAATACTGGACAATCAAATTAATGACTGCCCAGGCTTCAGGATGTCTTTTTACACTATATAAAGGTGGAAATTTACATTGGAAACGTTTGGTTTAGCTGTTATAAAAGTTTGTTTTTTTAGTGCTGAAAATGCATTTTCAGCTCGCACTGTACACATTTGCTATGTGAAGCATTATCTCATAAGGGAAATACTGGACAATCAAATTAATGACTTCCCAGGCTTCAGGATGCCTTTTTACACTCTATAAATGTGGAAATTTACATTGGAAACGTTTGGTTTAGCTGTTAATGAAGTTTCGTTTTTTTAGTGCTGAAAATTCATTGTCTGCTGGCACTGTACACTTTTTCTAAGTGTTGCATAATCTCATGAAGGAAATACTGGACAATCAAATTAATGACTTTCCAGGCTTCAGGATGCCTTTTATACACTATATAAAGGTGGAAATTTACATTGGAAACGTTTGGTTTAGCTGTTATAAAAGTTTGGTTTTTTAGTGCTGTAAATGCATTTTCAGCTCGCGCTGTACACATTTGCTATGAGAGGCATTATCTCATAAGGGAAATATTGGACAATCAAATTAATGACTGCCCAGGCTTCGGGATGTCTTTTTACACTATATAAGGGTGGAAATTTACATTGGAAACGTTTAGTTTAGCTGTTAATGAAGTTTCGTTTTTTTAGTGCTGAAAATTCATTGTCTGCTGGCGCTGTACACTTTATCTAAGTGTTGCAATATCTCATGAAGGAAATACTGGACAATCAAATTAATGACTTTCCAGGCTTCAGGATGCCTTTCTACACTCTATAAAGGTGGAAATGTACATTGGAAACGTTTGGTTTAGCTGTTATAAAAGTTTGGTTTTTTAGTGCTGTAAATGCATTTTCAGCTCGCGCTGTACACATTTGCTATGAGAGGCATTATCTCAGAAGGGAAATATTGGACAATCAAATTAATGACTGCCCAGGCTTCAGGATGTCTTTTTACACTATATAAAGGTGGAAATTTACATTGGAAACGTTTGGTTTAGCTGTTATAAAAGTTTGGTTTTTTTAGTGCTGAAAATGCATTTTCAGCTCGCACTGTACACATTTGCTGTGTGAGGCATTATCTCATAAGGGAAATACTGGACAATCAAATTAATGACTGCCCAGGCTTCAGGATGTCTTTTTACACTATATAAAGGTGGAAATTTACATTGGAAACGTTTGGTTTAGCTGTTATAAAAGTTTGGTTTTTTAGTGCTGAAAATGCATTTTCAGCTCGCACTGTACACATTTGCTATGTGAGGCATTATCTCATAAGGGAAATACTGGACAATCAAATTAATGACTTCCCAGGCTTCAGGATGCCTTTTTACACTCTATAAATGTGGAAATTTACATTGGAAACGTTTGGTTTAGCTGTTAATGAAGTTTCGTTTTTTTAGTGCTGAAAATTCATTGTCTGCTGGCGCTGTACACTTTTTCTAAGTGTTGCAATATCTCATGAAGGAAATACTGGACAATCAAATTAATGACTTTCCAGGCTTCAGGATGCCTTTCTACACTATATAAAGGTGGAAATTTACATTGGAAACGTTTGGTTTAGCTGTTATAAAAGTTTGGTTTTTTAGTGCTGTAAATGCATTTTCAGCTCGCGCTGTACACATTTGCTATGAGAAGCATTATCTCATAAGGGAAATATTGGACAATCAAATTAATGACTGCCCAGGCTTCAGGATGTCTTTTTACACTATATAAGGGTGGAAATTTACATTGGAAACGTTTAGTTTAGCTGTTAATGAAGTTTCGTTTTTTTAGTGCTGAAAATTCATTGTCTGCTGGCGCTGTACACTTTTTCTAAGTGTTGCAATATCTCATGAAGGAAATACTGGACAATCAAATTAATGACTTTCCAGGCTTCAGGATGCCTTTCTACACTATATAAAGGTGGAAATGTACATTGGAAACGTTTGGTTTAGCTGTTATAAAAGTTTGGTTTTTTAGTGCTGTAAATGCATTTTCAGCTCGCGCTGTACACATTTGCTATGAGAGGCATTATCTCAGAAGGGAAATATTGGACAATCAAATTAATGACTGCCCAGGCTTCAGGATGTCTTTTTACACTATATAAAGGTGGAAATTTACATTGGAAACGTTTGGTTTAGCTGTTATAAAAGTTTGGTTTTTTTAGTGCTGAAAATGCATTTTCAGCTCGCACTGTACACATTTGCTGTGTGAGGCATTATCTCATAAGGGAAATACTGGACAATCAAATTAATGACTGCCCAGGCTTCAGGATGTCTTTTTACACTATATAAAGGTGGAAATTTACATTGGAAACGTTTGGTTTAGCTGTTATAAAAGTTTGGTTTTTTAGTGCTGAAAATGCATTTTCAGCTCGCACTGTACACATTTGCTATGTGAGGCATTATCTCATAAGGGAAATACTGGACAATCAAATTAATGACTTCCCAGGCTTCAGGATGCCTTTTTACACTCTATAAATGTGGAAATTTACATTGGAAACGTTTGGTTTAGCTGTTAATGAAGTTTCGTTTTTTTAGTGCTGAAAATTCATTGTCTGCTGGCGCTGTACACTTTTTCTAAGTGTTGCAATATCTCATGAAGGAAATACTGGACAATCAAATTAATGACTTTCCAGGCTTCAGGATGCCTTTCTACACTATATAAAGGTGGAAATTTACATTGGAAACGTTTGGTTTAGCTGTTATAAAAGTTTGGTTTTTTAGTGCTGTAAATGCATTTTCAGCTCGCGCTGTACACATTTGCTATGAGAGGCATTATCTCATAAGGGAAATATTGGACAATCAAATTAATGACTGCCCAGGCTTCAGGATGTCTTTTTACACTATATAAGGGTGGAAATTTACATTGGAAACGTTTAGTTTAGCTGTTAATGAAGTTTCGTTTTTTTAGTGCTGAAAATTCATTGTCTGCTGGCGCTGTACACTTTTTCTAAGTGTTGCAATATCTCATGAAGGAAATACTGGACAATCAAATTAATGACTTTCCAGGCTTCAGGATGCCTTTCTACACTATATAAAGGTGGAAATGTACATTGGAAACGTTTGGTTTAGCTGTTATAAAAGTTTGGTTTTTTAGTGCTGTAAATGCATTTTCAGCTCGCGCTGTACACATTTGCTATGAGAGGCATTATCTCAGAAGGGAAATATTGGACAATCAAATTAATGACTGCCCAGGCTTCAGGATGTCTTTTTACACTATATAAAGGTGGAAATTTACATTGGAAACGTTTGGTTTAGCTGTTATAAAAGTTTGGTTTTTTTAGTGCTGAAAATGCATTTTCAGCTCGCACTGTACACATTTGCTGTGTGAGGCATTATCTCATAAGGGAAATACTGGACAATCAAATTAATGACTGCCCAGGCTTCAGGATGTCTTTTTACACTATATAAAGGTGGAAATTTACATTGGAAACGTTTGGTTTAGCTGTTATAAAAGTTTGGTTTTTTAGTGCTGAAAATGCATTTTCAGCTCGCACTGTACACATTTGCTATGTGAGGCATTATCTCATAAGGGAAATACTGGACAATCAAATTAATGACTTCCCAGGCTTCAGGATGCCTTTTTACACTCTATAAATGTGGAAATTTACATTGGAAACGTTTGGTTTAGCTGTTAATGAAGTTTCGTTTTTTTAGTGCTGAAAATTCATTGTCTGCTGGCGCTGTACACTTTTTCTAAGTGTTGCAATATCTCATGAAGGAAATACTGGACAATCAAATTAATGACTTTCCAGGCTTCAGGATGCCTTTCTACACTATATAAAGGTGGAAATTTACATTGGAAACGTTTGGTTTAGCTGTTATAAAAGTTTGGTTTTTTAGTGCTGTAAATGCATTTTCAGCTCGCGCTGTACACATTTGCTATGAGAGGCATTATCTCATAAGGGAAATATTGGACAATCAAATTAATGACTGCCCAGGCTTCAGGATGTCTTTTTACACTATATAAGGGTGGAAATTTACATTGGAAACGTTTAGTTTAGCTGTTAATGAAGTTTCGTTTTTTTAGTGCTGAAAATTCATTGTCTGCTGGCGCTGTACACTTTTTCTAAGTGTTGCAATATCTCATGAAGGAAATACTGGACAATCAAATTAATGACTTTCCAGGCTTCAGGATGCCTTTCTACACTATATAAAGGTGGAAATGTACATTGGAAACGTTTGGTTTAGCTGTTATAAAAGTTTGGTTTTTTAGTGCTGTAAATGCATTTTCAGCTCGCGCTGTACACATTTGCTATGAGAGGCATTATCTCAGAAGGGAAATATTGGACAATCAAATTAATGACTGCCCAGGCTTCAGGATGTCTTTTTACACTATATAAAGGTGGAAATTTACATTGGAAACGTTTGGTTTAGCTGTTATAAAAGTTTGGTTTTTTTAGTGCTGAAAATGCATTTTCAGCTCGCACTGTACACATTTGCTGTGTGAGGCATTATCTCATAAGGGAAATACTGGACAATCAAATTAATGACTGCCCAGGCTTCAGGATGTCTTTTTACACTATATAAAGGTGGAAATTTACATTGGAAACGTTTGGTTTAGCTGTTATAAAAGTTTGGTTTTTTAGTGCTGAAAATGCATTTTCAGCTCGCACTGTACACATTTGCTATGTGAGGCATTATCTCATAAGGGAAATACTGGACAATCAAATTAATGACTTCCCAGGCTTCAGGATGCCTTTTTACACTCTATAAATGTGGAAATTTACATTGGAAACGTTTGGTTTAGCTGTTAATGAAGTTTCGTTTTTTTAGTGCTGAAAATTCATTGTCTGCTGGCGCTGTACACTTTTTCTAAGTGTTGCAATATCTCATGAAGGAAATACTGGATAATCAAATTAATGACTTTCCAGGCTTCAGGATGCCTTTCTACACTATATAAAGGTGGAAATGTACATTGGAAACGTTTGGTTTAGCTGTTATAAAAGTTTGGTTTTTTAGTGCTGTAAATGCATTTTCAGCTCGCGCTGTACACATTTGCTATGAGAGGCATTATCTCATAAGGGAAATATTAGACAATCAAATTAATGACTGCCCAGGCTTCAGGATGTCTTTTTACACTATATAAGGGTGGAAATTTACATCGGAAACGTTTAGTTTAGCTGTTAATGAAGTTTCGTTTTTTTAGTGCTGAAAATTCATTGTCTGCTGGCGCTGTACACTTTTTCTAAGTGTTGCAATATCTCATGAAGGAAATACTGGACAATCAAATTAATGACTTTCCAGGCTTCAGGATGCCTTTCTACACTATATAAAGGTGGAAATTTACATTGGAAACGTTTGGTTTAGCTGTTATAAAAGTTTGGTTTTTTAGTGCTGTAAATGCATTTTCAGCTCGCGCTGTACACATTTGCTATGAGAGGCATTATCTCATAAAGGAAATATTGGACAATCAAATTAATGACTGCCCAGGCTTCAGGATGTCTTTTTACACTATATAAAGGTGGAAATTTACATTGGAAACGTTTAGTTTAGCTGTTAATGAAGTTTCGTTTTTTTTAGTGCTGAAAATGCATTGTCTGCTGGCGCTGTACACTTTTTCTAAGTGTTGCAATATCTCATGAAGGAAATACTGGACAATCAAATTAATGACTTTCCAGGCTTCAGGATGCCTTTCTACACTATATAAAGGTGGAAATTTACATTGGAAACGTTTGGTTTAGCTGTTATAAAAGTTTGGTTTTTTAGTGCTGTAAATGCATTTTCAGCTCGCGCTGTACACATTTGCTATGAGAGGCATTATCTCATAAGGGAAATATTGGACAATCAAATTAATGACTGCCCAGGCTTCAGGATGTCTTTTTACACTATATAAAGGTGGAAATTTACATTGGAAACGTTTGGTTTAGCTGTTATAAAAGTTTGGTTTTTTAGTGCTTGTAAATGCATTTTCAGCTCGCGCTGTACACATTTGCTATGAGAGGCATTATCTCATAAGGGAAATATTGGACAATCAAATTAATGGCTGCCCAGGCTTCAGGATGTCTTTTTACTCTATATAAAGTTGGAAATTTACATTGGAAACGTTTAGTTTAGCTGTTAATGAAGTTTCGTTTTTTTAGTGCTGAAAATTCATTGTCTGCTGGCGCTGTACACTTTTTCTAAGTGTTGCAATATCTCATGAAGGAAATACTGGACAATCAAATCAATGACTTTCCAGGCTTCAGGATGCCTTTCTACACTATATAAAGGTGGAAATGTACATTGGAAACGTTTGGTTTAGCTGTTATAAAAGTTTGGTTTTTTTAGTGCTGAAAATGCATTTTCAGCTCGCACTGTACACATTTGCTATGTGAGGCATTATCTCATAAGGGAAATACTGGACAATCAAATTAATGACTGCCCAGGCTTCAGGATGTCTTTTTACACTATATAAAGGTGGAAATTTACATTGGAAACGTTTGGTTTAGCTGTTATAAAAGTTTGTTTTTTTAGTGCTGAAAATGCATTTTCAGCTCGCACTGTACACATTTGCTATGTGAGGCATTATCTCATAAGGGAAATACTGGACAATCAAATTAATGACTTCCCAGGCTTCAGGATGCCTTTTTACACTCTATAAATGTGGAAATTTACATTGGAAACGTTTGGTTTAGCTGTTAATGAAGTTTCGTTTTTTTAGTGCTGAAAATTCATTGTCTGCTGGCGCTGTACACTTTTTCTAAGTGTTGCAATATCTCATGAAGGAAATACTGGACAATCAAATTAATGACTTTCCAGGCTTCAGGATGCCTTTCTACACTATATAAAGGTGGAAATTTACATTGGAAACGTTTGGTTTAGCTGTTATAAAAGTTTGGTTTTTTAGTGCTGTAAATGCATTTTCAGCTCGCGCTGTACACATTTGCTATGAGAGGCATTATCTCATAAGGGAAATATTGGACAATCAAATTAATGACTGCCCAGGCTTCAGGATGTATTTTTACACTATATAAGGGTGGAAATTTACATTGGAAACGTTTAGTTTAGCTGTTAATGAAGTTTCGTTTTTTTAGTGCTGAAAATTCATTGTCTGCTGGCGCTGTACACTTTTTCTAAGTGTTGCAATATCTCATGAAGGAAATACTGGACAATCAAATTAATGACTTTCCAGGCTTCAGGATGCCTTTCTACACTATATAAAGGTGGAAATGTACATTGGAAACGTTTGGTTTAGCTGTTATAAAAGTTTGGTTTTTTAGTGCTGTAAATGCATTTTCAGCTCGCGCTGTACACATTTGCTATGAGAGGCATTATCTCAGAAGGGAAATATTGGACAATCAAATTAATGACTGCCCAGGCTTCAGGATGTCTTTTTACACTATATAAAGGTGGAAATTTACATTGGAAACGTTTGGTTTAGCTGTTATAAAAGTTTGGTTTTTTTAGTGCTGAAAATGCATTTTCAGCTCGCACTGTACACTTTTGCTATGTGAGGCATTATCTCATAAGGGAAATACTGGACAATCAAATTAATGACTGCCCAGGCTTCAGGATGTCTTTTTACACTATATAAAGGTGGAAATTTACATTGGAAACGTTTGGTTTAGCTGTTATAAAAGTTTGGTTTTTTAGTGCTGTAAATGCATTTTCAGCTCGCGCTGTACACATTTGCTATGAGAGGCATTATCTCATAAGGGAAATATTGGACAATCAAATTAATGACTGCCCAGGCTTCAGGATGTATTTTTACACTATATAAGGGTGGAAATTTACATTGGAAACGTTTAGTTTAGCTGTTAATGAAGTTTCGTTTTTTTAGTGCTGAAAATTCATTGTCTGCTGGCGCTGTACACTTTTTCTAAGTGTTGCAATTTCTCATGAAGGAAATACTGGACAATCAATTTAATGACTTTCCAGGCTTCAGGATGCCTTTCTACACTATATAAAGGTGGAAATTTACATTGGAAACGTTTGGTTTAGCTGTTATAAAAGTTTGGTTTTTTAGTGCTGTATATGCATTTTCAGCTCGCGCTGTACACATTTGCTATGAGAGGCATTATCTCATAATGGAAATATTGGACAATCAAATTAATGACTGCCCAGGCTTCAGGATGTCTTTTTACACTATATAAAGGTGGAAATTTACATTGGAAACGTTTAGTTTAGCTGTTAATGAAGTTTCGTTTTTTTAGTGCTGAAAATTCATTGTCTGCTGGCGCTGTACACTTTTTCTAAGTGTTGCAATATCTCATGAAGGAAATACTGGACAATCAAATTAATGACTTTCCAGGCTTCAGGATGCCTTTCTACACTATATAAAGGTGGAAATGTACATTGGAAACGTTTGGTTTAGCTGTTATAAAAGTTTGGTTTTTTAGTGCTGTAAATGCATTTTCAGCTCGCGCTGTACACATTTGCTATGAGAGGCATTATCTCATAAGGGAAATACTGGACAATCAAATTAATGACTTCCCAGGCTTCAGGATGCCTTTTTACACTCTATAAATGTGGAAATTTACATTGGAAACGTTTGGTTTAGCTGTTAATGAAGTTTCGTTTTTTTAGTGCTGAAAATTCATTGTCTGCTGGCGCTGTACACTTTTTCTAAGTGTTGCAATATCTCATGAAGGAAATACTGGACAATCAAATTAATGACTTTCCAGGCTTCAGGATGCCTTTCTACACTATATAAAGGTGGAAATGTACATTGGAAACGTTTGGTTTAGCTGTTATAAAAGTTTGGTTTTTTAGTGCTGTAAATGCATTTTCAGCTCGCGCTGTACACATTTGCTATGAGAGGCATTATCTCATAAGGGAAATATTAGACAATCAAATTAATGACTGCCCAGGCTTCAGGATGTCTTTTTACACTATATAAGGGTGGAAATTTACATCGGAAACGTTTAGTTTAGCTGTTAATGAAGTTTCGTTTTTTTAGTGCTGAAAATTCATTGTCTGCTGGCGCTGTACACTTTTTCTAAGTGTTGCAATATCTCATGAAGGAAATACTGGACAATCAAATTAATGACTTTCCAGGCTTCAGGATGCCTTTCTACACTATATAAAGGTGGAAATGTACATTGGAAACGTTTGGTTTAGCTGTTATAAAAGTTTGGTTTTTTAGTGCTGTAAATGCATTTTCAGCTCGCGCTGTACACATTTGCTATGAGAGGCATTATCTCAAAAGGGAAATATTGGACAATCAAATTAATGACTGCCCAGGCTTCAGGATGTCTTTTTACACTATAAAAAGGTGGAAATTTACATTGGAAACGTTTGGTTTAGCTGTTATAAAAGTTTGGTTTTTTAGTGCTGAAAATGCATTTTCAGCTCGCACTGTACACATTTGCTATGTGAGGCATTATCTCATAAGGGAAATACTGGACAATCAAATTAATGACTTCCCAGGCTTCAGGATGCCTTTTTACACTCTATAAATGTGGAAATTTACATTGGAAACGTTTGGTTTAGCTGTTAATGAAGTTTCGTTTTTTTAGTGCTGAAAATTCATTGTCTGCTGGCGCTGTACACTTTTTCTAAGTGTTGCAATATCTCATGAAGGAAATACTGGACAATCAAATTAATGACTTTCCAGGCTTCAGGATGCCTTTCTACACTATATAAAGGTGGAAATTTACATTGGAAACGTTTGGTTTAGCTGTTATAAAAGTTTGGTTTTTTAGTGCTGTAAATGCATTTTCAGCTCGCGCTGTACACATTTGCTATGAGAGGCATTATCTCATAAGGGAAATATTGGACAATCAAATTAATGACTGCCCAGGCTTCAGGATGTCTTTTTACACTATATAAAGGTGGAAATTTACATTGGAAACGTTTAGTTTAGCTGTTAATGAAGTTTCGTTTTTTTTAGTGCTGAAAATTCATTGTCTGCTGGCGCTGTACACTTTTTCTAAGTGTTGCAATATCTCATGAAGGAAATACTGGACAATCAAATTAATGACTTTCCAGGCTTCAGGATGCCTTTCTACACTATATAAAGGTGGAAATTTACATTGGAAACGTTTGGTTTAGCTGTTATAAAAGTTTGGTTTTTTAGTGCTGTTAATGCATTTTCAGCTCGCGCTGTACACATTTGCTATGAGAGGCATTATCTCATAAGGGAAATATTGGACAATCAAATTAATGACTGCCCAGGCTTCAGGATGTCTTTTTACACTATATAAAGGTGGAAATTTACATTGGAAACGTTTGGTTTAGCTGTTATAAAAGTTTGGTTTTTTAGTGCTGTAAATGCATTTTCAGCTCGCGCTGTACACATTTGCTACGAGAGGCATTATCTCATAAGGGAAATATTGGACAATCAAATTAATGGCTGCCCAGGCTTCAGGATGTCTTTTTACTCTATATAAAGTTGGAAATTTACATTGGAAACGTTTAGTTTAGCTGTTAATGAAGTTTCGTTTTTTTAGTGCTGAAAATTCATTGTCTGCTGGCGCTGTACACTTTTTCTAAGTGTTGCAATATCTCATGAAGGAAATACTGGACAATCAAATCAATGACTTTCCAGGCTTCAGGATGCCGTTCTACACTATATAAAGGTGGAAATGTACATTGGAAACGTTTGGTTTAGCTGTTATAAAAGTTTGTTTTTTTAGTGCTGAAAATGCATTTTCAGCTCGCGCTGTACACATTTGCTATGAGAGGCATTGTCTCATAAGGGAAATATTGGACAATCAAATTAATGACTGCCCAGGCTTCAGGATGTCTTTTTACACTATATAAAGGTGGAAATTTACATTGGAAACGTTTGGTTTAGCTGTTATAAAAGTTTGTTTTTTTAGTGCTGAAAATGCATTTTCAGCTCGCACTGTACACATTTGCTATGTGAGGCATTATCTCATAAGGGAAATACTGGACAATCAAATTAATGACTTCCCAGGCTTCAGGATGCCTTTTTACACTCTATAAATGTGGAAATTTACATTGGAAACGTTTGGTTTAGCTGTTAATGAAGTTTCGTTTTTTTAGTGCTGAAAATTCATTGTCTGCTGGCGCTGTACACTTTTTCTAAGTGTTGCAATATCTCATGAAGGAAATACTGGACAATCAAATTAATGACTTTCCAGGCTTCAGGATGCCTTTCTACACTATATAAAGGTGGAAATTTACATTGGAAACGTTTGGTTTAGCTGTTATAAAAGTTTGTTTTTTTAGTGCTGTAAATGCATTTTCAGCTCGCGCTGTACACATTTGCTATGAGAGGCATTATCTCATAAGGGAAATATTGGCCAATCAAATTAATGACTGCCCAGGCTTCAGGATGTATTTTTACACTATATAAGGGTGGAAATTTACATTGGAAACGTTTAGTTTAGCTGTTAATGAAGTTTCGTTTTTTTAGTGCTGAAAATTCATTGTCTGCTGGCGCTGTACACTTTTTCTAAGTGTTGCAATATCTCATGAAGGAAATACTGGACAATCAAATTAATGACTTTCCAGGCTTCAGGATGCCTTTCTACACTATATAAAGGTGGAAATGTACATTGGAAACGTTTGGTTTAGCTGTTATAAAAGTTTGGTTTTTTAGTGCTGTAAATGCATTTTCATCTCGCGCTGTACACATTTGCTATGAGAGGCATTATCTCAGAAGGGAAATATTGGACAATCAAATTAATGACTGCCCAGGCTTCAGGATGTCTTTTTACACTATATAAAGGTGGAAATTTACATTGGAAACGTTTGGTTTAGCTGTTATAAAAGTTTGGTTTTTTTGTGCTGTAAATGCATTTTCAGCTCGCACTGTACACATTTGCTGTGTGAGGCATTATCTCATAAGGGAAATACTGGACAATCAAATTAATGACTGCCCAGGCTTCAGGATGTCTTTTTACACTATATAAAGGTGGAAATTTACATTGGAAACGTTTGGTTTAGCTGTTATAAAAGTTTGGTTTTTTTAGTGCTGAAAATGCATTTTCAGCTCGCACTGTCCACATTTGCTATGTGAGGCATTATCTCATAAGGGAAATACTGGACAATCAAATTAATGACTGCCCAGGCTTCAGGATGTCTTTTTACACTATATAAAGGTGGAAATTTACATTGGAAACGTTTGGTTTAGCTGTTATAAAAGTTTGTTTTTTTAGTGCTGTAAATGCATTTTCAGCTCGCGCTGTACACATTTGCTATGAGAGGCATTATCTCATAAGGGAAATATTGGACAATCAAATTAATGACTGCCCAGGCTTCAGGATGTCTTTTTACACTATATAAAGGTGGAAATATACATTGGAAACGTTTAGTTTAGCTGTTAATGAAGTTTCGTTTTTTTAGTGCTGAAAATTCATTGTCTGCTGGCGCTGTACACTTTTTCTAAGTGTTGCAATATCTCATGAAGGAAATACTGGACAATCAAATTAATGACTTTCCAGGCTTCAGGATGCCTTTCTACACTATATAAAGGTGGAAATGTACATTGGAAACGTTTGGTTTAGCTGTTATAAAAGTTTGGTTTTTTAGTGCTGTAAATGCATTTTCAGCTCGCGCTGTACACATTTGCTATGAGAGGCATTATCTCATAAGGGAAATATTAGACAATCAAATTAATGACTGCCCAGGCTTCAGGATGTCTTTTTACACTATATAAGGGTGGAAATTTACATCGGAAACGTTTAGTTTAGCTGTTAATGAAGTTTCGTTTTTTTAGTGCTGAAAATTCATTGTCTGCTGGCGCTGTACACTTTTTCTAAGTGTTGCAATATCTCATGAAGGAAATACTGGACAATCAAATTAATGACTTTCCAGGCTTCAGGATGCCTTTCTACACTATATAAAGGTGGAAATGTACATTGGAAACGTTTGGTTTAGCTGTTATAAAAGTTTGGTTTTTTAGTGCTGTAAATGCATTTTCAGCTCGCGCTGTACACATTTGCTATGAGAGGCATTATCTCAAAAGGGAAATATTGGACAATCAAATTAATGACTGCCCAGGCTTCAGGATGTCTTTTTACACTATATAAAGGTGGAAATTTACATTGGAAACGTTTGGTTTAGCTGTTATAAAAGTTTGGTTTTTTAGTGCTGTAAATGCATTTTCAGCTCGCACTGTACACATTTGCTATGAGAGGCATTATCTCATAAGGGAAATATTGGACAATCAAATTAATGACTGCCCAGGCTTCAGGATGTCTTTTTACACTATATAAAGGTGGAAATTTACATTGGAAACGTTTAGTTTAGCTGTTAATGAAGTTTCGTTTTTTTTAGTGCTGAAAATTCATTGTCTGCTGGCGCTGTACACTTTTTCTAAGTGTTGCAATATCTCATGAAGGAAATACTGGACAATCAAATTAATGACTTTCCAGGCTTCAGGATGCCTTTCTACACTATATAAAGGTGGAAATTTACATTGGAAACGTTTGGTTTAGCTGTTATAAAAGTTTGGTTTTTTAGTGCTGTAAATGCATTTTCAGCGCGCGCTGTACACATTTGCTATGAGAGGCATTATCTCATAAGGGAAATATTGGACAATCAAATTAATGACTGCCCAGGCTTCAGGATGTCTTTTTACACTATATAAAGGTGGAAATTTACATTGGAAACGTTTGGTTTAGCTGTTATAAAAGTTTGTTTTTTTAGTGCTGTAAATGCATTTTCAGCTCGCGCTGTACACATTTGCTACGAGAGGCATTATCTCATAAGGGAAATATTGGACAATCAAATTAATGGCTGCCCAGGCTTCAGGATGTCTTTTTACTCTATATAAAGTTGGAAATTTACATTGGAAACGTTTAGTTTAGCTGTTAATGAAGTTTCGTTTTTTTAGTGCTGAAAATTCATTGTCTGCTGGCGCTGTACACTTTTTCTAAGTGTTGCAATATCTCATGAAGGAAATACTGGACAATCAAATCAATGACTTTCCAGGCTTCAGGATGCCTTTCTACACTATATAAAGGTGGAAATGTACATTGGAAACGTTTGGTTTAGCTGTTATAAAAGTTTGTTTTTTTAGTGCTGAAAATGCATTTTCAGCTCGCGCTGTACACATTTGCTATGAGAGGCATTGTCTCATAAGGGAAATATTGGACAATCAAATTAATGACTGCCTAGGCTTCAGGATGTCTTTTTACACTATATAAAGGTGAAAATTTACATTGGAAACGTTTGGTTTAGCTGTTATAAAAGTTTGGTTTTTTTAGTGCTGAAAATGCATTTTCAGCTCGCACTGTACACATTTGCTATGTGAGGCATTATCTCATAAGGGAAATACTGGACAATCAAATTAATGACTGCCCAGGCTTCAGGATGTCTTTTTACACTATATAAAGGTGGAAATTTACATTGGAAACGTTTGGTTTAGCTGTTATAAAAGTTTGTTTTTTTAGTGCTGAAAATGCATTTTCAGCTCGCACTGTACACATTTGCTATGTGAGGCATTATCTCATAAGGGAAATACTGGACAATCAAATTAATGACTTCCCAGGCTTCAGGATGCCTTTTTACACTCTATAAATGTGGAAATTTACATTGGAAACGTTTGGTTTAGCTGTTAATGAAGTTTCGTTTTTTTAGTGCTGAAAATTCATTGTCTGCTGGCGCTGTACACTTTTTCTAAGTGTTGCAATATCTCATGAAGGAAATACTGGACAATCAAATTAATGACTTTCCAGGCTTCAGGATGCCTTTCTACACTATATAAAGGTGGAAATTTACATTGGAAACGTTTGGTTTAGCTGTTATAAAAGTTTGGTTTTTTAGTGCTGTAAATGCATTTTCAGCTCGCGCTGTACACATTTGCTATGAGAGGCATTATCTCATAAGGGAAATATTGGACAATCAAATTAATGACTGCCCAGGCTTCAGGATGTATTTTTACACTATATAAGGGTGGAAATTTACATTGGAAACGTTTAGTTTAGCTGTTAATGAAGTTTCGTTTTTTTAGTGCTGAAAATTCATTGTCTGCTGGCGCTGTACACTTTTTCTAAGTGTTGCAATATCTCATGAAGGAAATACTGGACAATCAAATTAATGACTTTCCAGGCTTCAGGATGCCTTTCTACACTATATAAAGGTGGAAATGTACATTGGAAACGTTTGGTTTAGCTGTTATAAAAGTTTGGTTTTTTAGTGCTGTAAATGCATTTTCATCTCGCGCTGTACACATTTGCTATGAGAGGCATTATCTCAGAAGGGAAATATTGGACAATCAAATTAATGACTGCCCAGGCTTCAGGATGTCTTTTTACACTATATAAAGGTGGAAATTTACATTGGAAACGTTTGGTTTAGCTGTTATAAAAGTTTGGTTTTTTTAGTGCTGAAAATGCATTTTCAGCTCGCACTGTACACATTTGCTGTGTGAGGCATTATCTCATAAGGGAAATACTGGACAATCAAATTAATGACTGCCCAGGCTTCAGGATGTCTTTTTACACTATATAAAGGTGGAAATTTACATTGGAAACGTTTGGTTTAGCTGTTATAAAAGTTTGGTTTTTTAGTGCTGAAAATGCATTTTCAGCTCGCACTGTACACATTTGCTATGTGAGGCATTATCTCATAAGGGAAATACTGGACAATCAAATTAATGACTTCCCAGGCTTCAGGATGCCTTTTTACACTCTATAAATGTGGAAATTTACATTGGAAACGTTTGGTTTAGCTGTTAATGAAGTTTCGTTTTTTTAGTGCTGAAAATTCATTGTCTGCTGGCGCTGTACACTTTTTCTAAGTGTTGCAATATCTCATGAAGGAAATACTGGACAATCAAATTAATGACTTTCCTGGCTTCAGGATGCCTTTCTACACTATATAAAGGTGGAAATTTACATTGGAAACGTTTGGTTTAGCTGTTATAAAAGTTTGGTTTTTTAGTGCTGTAAATGCATTTTCAGCTCGCGCTGTACACATTTGCTATGAGAGGCATTATCTCATAAGGGAAATATTGGACAATCAAATTAATGACTGCCCTGGCTTCAGGATGCCTTTCTACACTATATAAAGGTGGAAATTTACATTGGAAACGTTTGGTTTAGCTGTTATAAAAGTTTGGTTTTTTAGTGCTGTAAATGCATTTTCAGCTCGCGCTGTACACATTTGCTATGAGAGGCATTATCTCATAAGGGAAATATTGGACAATCAAATTAATGGCTGCCCAGGCTTCATTTTTACACTATATAAAGGTGGAAATTTACATTGGAAACGTTTAGTTTAGCTGTTAATGAAGTTTCGTTTTTTTAGTGCTGAAAATTCATTGTCTGCTGGCGCTGTACACTTTTTCTAAGTGTTGCAATATCTCATGAAGGAAATACTGGACAATCAAATTAATGACTTTCCAGGCTTCAGGATGCCTTTCTACACTATATAAAGGTGGAAATTTACATTGGAAACGTTTAGTTTAGCTGTTATAAAAGTTTGTTTTTTTAGTGGTGTAAATGCATTTTCAGCTCGCGCTGTACACATTTGCTATGAGAGGCATTATCTCATAAGGGAAATATTGGACAATCAAATTAATGACTGCCCAGGCTTAAGGATGTCTTTTTACACTATATAAGGGTGGAAATTTACATTGGAAACGTTTAGTTTAGCTGTTAATGAAGTTTCGTTTTTTTAGTGCTGAAAATTCATTGTCTGCTGGCGCTGTACACTTTTTCTAAGTGTTGCAATATCTCATGAAGGAAATACTGGACAATCAAATTAATGACTTTCCAGGCTTCAGGATGCCTTTCTACACTATATAAATGTGGAAATGTACATTGGAAACGTTTGGTTTAGCTGTTATAAAAGTTTGGTTTTTTAGTGCTGTAAATGCATTTTCAGCTCGCGCTGTACACATTTGCTATGAGAGGCATTATCTCAGAAGGGAAATATTGGACAATCAAATTAATGACTGCCCAGGCTTCAGGATGTCTTTTTACACTATATAAAGGTGGAAATTTACATTGGAAACGTTTGGTTTAGCTGTTATAAAAGTTTGGTTTTTTTAGTGCTGAAAATGCATTTTCAGCTCGCACTGTACACATTTGCTGTGTGAGGCATTATCTCATAAGGGAAATACTGGACAATCAAATTAATGACTGCCCAGGCTTCAGGATGTCTTTTTACACTATATAAAGGTGGAAATTTACATTGGAAACGTTTGGTTTAGCTGTTATAAAAGTTTGGTTTTTTAGTGCTGAAAATGCATTTTCAGCTCGCACTGTACACATTTGCTATGTGAGGCATTATCTCATAAGGGAAATACTGGACAATCAAATTAATGACTTCCCAGGCTTCAGGATGCCTTTTTACACTCTATAAAGGCTAACAGCTCCCCCTCACAGTGCTCCTTTTTACTTTTCATATGCCCTATTCAGTACTGAATTCCATTGCACTGTCTTCTTTATTTATCTAATTTATATATTTGTCTGTATTATTGTTGTATTGCACTGGAGAGGGGAGCCCTCTAATCTCGTTGCACACTTGAGTACAATGACAATAAAGGGATTTCTATTTCTATTTCTAAATGTGGAAATTTACATTGGAAACGTTTGGTTTAGCTGTTAATGAAGTTTCGTTTTTTTAGTGCTGAAAATTCATTGTCTGCTGGCGCTGTACACTTTTTCTAAGTGTTGCAATATCTCATGAAGGAAATACTGGACAATCAAATTAATGACTTTCCAGGCTTCAGGATGCCTTTCTACACTATATAAAGGTGGAAATTTACATTGGAAACGTTTGGTTTAGCTGTTATAAATGTTTGGTTTTTTAGTGCTGTAAATGCATTTTCAGCTCGCGCTGTACACATTTGCTATGAGAAGCATTATCTCATAAGGGAAATATTGGACAATCAAATTAATGACTGCCCAGGCTTCAGGATGTCTTTTTACACTATATAAGGGTGGAAATTTACATTGGAAACGTTTAGTTTAGCTGTTAATGAAGTTTCGTTTTTTTAGTGCTGAAAATTCATTGTCTGCTGGCGCTGTACACTTTTTCTAAGTGTTGCAATATCTCATGAAGGAAATACTGGACAATCAAATTAATGACTTTCCAGGCTTCAGGATGCCTTTCTACACTATATAAAGGTGGAAATGTACATTGGAAACGTTTGGTTTAGCTGTTATAAAAGTTTGGTTTTTTAGTGCTGTAAATGCATTTTCAGCTCGCGCTGTACACATTTGCTATGAGAGGCATTATCTCAGAAGGGAAATATTGGACAATCAAATTAATGACTGCCCAGGCTTCAGGATGTCTTTTTACACTATATAAAGGTGGAAATTTACATTGGAAACGTTTGGTTTAGCTGTTATAAAAGTTTGGTTTTTTTAGTGCTGAAAATGCATTTTCAGCTCGCACTGTACACATTTGCTATGTGAGGCATTATCTCATAAGGGAAATACTGGACAATCAAATTAATGACTGCCCAGGCTTCAGGATGTCTTTTTACACTATATAAAGGTGGAAATTTACATTGGAAACGTTTGGTTTAGCTGTTAATGAAGTTTCGTTTTTTTAGTGCTGAAAATTCATTGTCTGCTGGCGCTGTACACTTTTTCTAAGTGTTGCAATATCTCATGAAGGAAATACTGGACAATCAAATTAATGACTTTCCAGGCTTCAGGATGCCTTTCTACACTATATAAAGGTGGAAATGTACATTGGAAACGTTTGGTTTAGCTGTTATAAAAGTTTGGTTTTTTAGTGCTGTAAATGCATTTTCAGCTCGCGCTGTACACATTTGCTATGAGAGGCATTATCTCAGAAGGGAAATATTGGACAATCAAATTAATGACTGCCCAGGCTTCAGGATGTCTTTTTACACTATATAAAGGTGGAAATTTACATTGGAAACGTTTGGTTTAGCTGTTATAAAAGTTTGGTTTTTTTAGTGCTGAAAATGCATTTTCAGCTCGCACTGTACACATTTGCTATGTGAGGCATTATCTCATAAGGGAAATACTGGACAATCAAATTAATGACTGCCCAGGCTTCAGGATGTCTTTTTACACTATATAAAGGTGGAAATTTACATTGGAAACGTTTGGTTTAGCTGTTATAAAAGTTTGGTTTTTTAGTGCTGAAAATGCATTTTCAGCTCGCACTGTACACATTTGCTATGTGAGGCATTATCTCATAAGGGAAATACTGGACAATCAAATTAATGACTTCCCAGGCTTCAGGATGCCTTTTTACACTCTATAAATGTGGAAATTTACATTGGAAACGTTTGGTTTAGCTGTTAATGAAGTTTCGTTTTTTTAGTGCTGAAAATTCATTGTCTGCTGGCGCTGTACACTTTTTCTAAGTGTTGCAATATCTCATGAAGGAAATACTGGACAATCAAATTAATGACTTTCCAGGATTCAAGATGCCTTTCTACACTATATAAAGGTGGAAATTTACATTGGAAACGTTTGGTTTAGCTGTTATAAAAGTTTGGTTTTTTAGTGCTGAAAATGCATTTTCAGCTCGCGCTGTACACATTTGCTATGAGAGGCATTATCTCATAAGGGAAATATTGGACAATCAAATTAATGACTGCCCAGGCTTCAGGATGTCTTTTTACACTATATAAGGGTGGAAATTTACATTGGAAACGTTTAGTTTAGCTGTTAATTAAGTTTCGTTTTTTTAGTGCTGAAAATTCATTGTCTGCTGGCGCTGTACACTTTTTCTAAGTGTTGCAATATCTCATGAAGGAAATACTGGACAATCAAATTAATGACTTTCCAGGCTTCAGGATGCCTTCTACACTATATAAAGGTGGAAATGTACATTGGAAACGTTTGGTTTAGCTGTTATAAAAGTTTGGTTTTTTAAGTGCTGTAAATGCATTTTCAGCTCGCGCTGTACACATTTGCTATGAGAGGCATTATCTCAGAAGGGAAATATTGGACAATCAAATTAATGACTGCCCAGGCTTCAGGATGTCTTTTTACACTATATAAAGGTGGAAATTTACATTGGAAACGTTTGGTTTAGCTGTTATAAAAGTTTGGTTTTTTTAGTGCTGAAAATGCATTTTCAGCTCGCACTGTACACATTTGCTGTGTGAGGCATTATCTCATAAGGGAAATACTGGACAATCAAATTAATGACTGCCCAGGTTTCAGGATGTCTTTTTACACTATATAAAGGTGGAAATTTACATTGGAAACGTTTGGTTTAGCTGTTATAAAAGTTTGGTTTTTTAGTGCTGAAAATGCATTTTCAGCTCGCACTGTACACATTTGCTATGTGAGGCATTATCTCATAAGGGAAATACTGGACAATCAAATTAATGACTTCCCAGGCTTCAGGATGCCTTTTTACACTCTATAAATGTGGAAATTTACATTGGAAACGTTTGGTTTAGCTGTTAATGAAGTTTCGTTTTTTTAGTGCTGAAAATTCATTGTCTGCTGGCGCTGTACACTTTTTCTAAGTGTTGCAATATCTCATGAAGGAAATACTGGACAATCAAATCAATGACTTTCCAGGCTTCAGGATGCCTTTCTACACTATATAAAGGTGGAAATTTACATTGGAAACGTTTGGTTTAGCTGTTATAAAAGTTTGGTTTTTTAGTGCTGTAAATGCATTTTCAGCTCGCGCTGTACACATTTGCTATGAGAGGCATTATCTCATAAGGGAAATATTGGACAATCAAATTAATGACTGCCCAGGCTTCAGGATGTCTTTTTACACTATATAAGGGTGGAAATTTACATTGGAAACGTTTAGTTTAGCTGTTAATGAAGTTTCGTTTTTTTAGTGCTGAAAATTCATTGTCTGCTGGCGCTGTACACTTTTTCTAAGTGTTGCAATATCTCATGAAGGAAATACTGGACAATCAAATTAATGACTTTCCAGGCTTCAGGATGCCTTTCTACACTATATAAAGGTGGAAATGTACATTGGAAACGTTTGGTTTAGCTGTTATAAAAGTTTGGTTTTTTAGTGCTGTAAATGCATTTTCAGCTCGCGCTGTACACATTTGCTATGAGAGGCATTATCTCAGAAGGGAAATATTGGACAATCAAATTAATGACTGCCCAGGCTTCAGGATGTCTTTTTACACTATATAAAGGTGGAAATTTACATTGGAAACGTTTGGTTTAGCTCTTATAAAAGTTTGTTTTTTTTAGTGCTGAAAATGCATTTTCAGCTCGCACTGTACACATTTGCTGTGTGAGGCATTATCTCATAAGGGAAATACTGGACAATCAAATTAATGACTGCCCAGGCTTCAGGATGTCTTTTTACACTATATAAAGGTGGAAATTTACATTGGAAACGTTTGGTTTAGCTGTTATAAAAGTTTGTTTTTTTAGTGCTGAAAATGCATTTTCAGCTCGCACTGTACACATTTGCTATGTGAGGCATTATCTCATAAGGGAAATACTGGACAATCAAATTAATGACTTCCCAGGCTTCAGGATGCCTTTTTACACTCTATAAATGTGGAAATTTACATTGGAAACGTTTGGTTTAGCTGTTAATGAAGTTTCGTTTTTTTAGTGCTGAAAATTCATTGTCTGCTGGCGCTGTACACTTTTTCTAAGTGTTGCAATATCTCATGAAGGAAATACTGGACAATCAAATTAATGACTTTCCAGGCTTCAGGATGCCTTTCTACACTATATAAAGGTGGAAATTTACATTGGAAACGTTTGGTTTAGCTGTTATAAAAGTTTGGTTTTTTAGTGCTGTAAATGCATTTTCAGCTCGCGCTGTACACATTTGCTATGAGAGGCATTATCTCATAAGGGAAATATTGGACAATCAAATTAATGACTGCCCAGGCTTCAGGATGTCTTTTTACACTATATAAGGGTGGAAATTTACATTGGAAACGTTTAGTTTAGCTGTTAATGAAGTTTCGTTTTTTTAGTGCTGAAAATTCATTGTCTGCTGGCGCTGTACACTTTTTCTAAGTGTTGCAATATCTCATGAAGGAAATACTGGACAATCAAATTAATGACTTTCCAGGCTTCAGGATGCCTTTCTACACTCTATAAAGGTGGAAATGTACATTGGAAACGTTTGGTTTAGCTGTTATAAAAGTTTGGTTTTTTAGTGCTGTAAATGCATTTTCAGCTCGCGCTGTACACATTTGCTATGAGAGGCATTATCTCAGAAGGGAAATATTGGACAATCAAATTAATGACTGCCCAGGCTTCAGGATGTCTTTTTACACTATATAAAGGTGGAAATTTACATTGGAAACGTTTGGTTTAGCTGTTATAAAAGTTTGGTTTTTTTAGTGCTGAAAATGCATTTTCAGCTCGCACTGTACACATTTGCTGTGTGAGGCATTATCTCATAAGGGAAATACTGGACAATCAAATTAATGACTTCCCAGGCTTCAGGATGCCTTTTTACACTCTATAAATGTGGAAATTTACATTGGAAACGTTTGGTTTAGCTGTTAATGAAGTTTCGTTTTTTTAGTGCTGAAAATTCATTGTCTGCTGGCGCTGTACACTTTTTCTAAGTGTTGCAATATCTCATGAAGGAAATACTGGACAATCAAATTAATGACTTTCCAGGCTTCAGGATGCCTTTCTACACTATATAAAGGTGGAAATGTACATTGGAAACGTTTGGTTTAGCTGTTATAAAAGTTTGGTTTTTTAGTGCTGTAAATGCATTTTCAGCTCGCGCTGTACACATTTGCTATGAGAGGCATTATCTCAGAAGGGAAATATTGGACAATCAAATTAATGACTGCCCAGGCTTCAGGATGTCTTTTTACACTATATAAAGGTAGAAATTTACATTGGAAACGTTTGGTTTAGCTGTTATAAAAGTTTGGTTTTTTTAGTGCTGAAAATGCATTTTCAGCTCGCACTGTACACATTTGCTGTGTGAGGCATTATCTCATAAGGGAAATACTGGACAATCAAATTAATGACTGCCCAGGCTTCAGGATGTCTTTTTACACTATATAAAGGTGGAAATTTACATTGGAAACGTTTGGTTTAGCTGTTATAAAAGTTTGGTTTTTTAGTGCTGAAAATGCATTTTCAGCTCGCACTGTACACATTTGCTATGTGAGGCATTATCTCATAAGGGAAATACTGGACAATCAAATTAATGACTTCCCAGGCTTCAGGATGCCTTTTTACACTCTATAAATGTGGAAATTTACATTGGAAACGTTTGGTTTAGCTGTTAATGAAGTTTCGTTTTTTTAGTGCTGAAAATTCATTGTCTGCTGGCGCTGTACACTTTTTCTAAGTGTTGCAATATCTCATGAAGGAAATACTGGACAATCAAATTAATGACTTTCCAGGCTTCAGGATGCCTTTCTACACTATATAAAGGTGGAAATGTACATTGGAAACGTTTGGTTTAGCTGTTATAAAAGTTTGGTTTTTTAGTGCTGTAAATGCATTTTCAGCTCGCGCTGTACACATTTGCTATGAGAGGCATTATCTCATAAGGGAAATATTGGACAATCAAATTAATGACTGCCCAGGCTTCAGGATGTCTTTTTACACTATATAAGGGTGGAAATTTACATTGGAAACGTTTAGTTTAGCTGTTAATGAAGTTTCGTTTTTTTAGTGCTGAAAATTCATTGTCTGCTGGCGCTGTACACTTTTTCTAAGTGTTGCAATATCTCATGAAGGAAATACTGGACAATCAAATTAATGACTTTCCAGGCTTCAGGATGCCTTTCTACACTATATAAAGGTGGAAATGTACATTGGAAACGTTTGGTTTAGCTGTTATAAAAGTTTGGTTTTTTAGTGCTGTAAATGCATTTTCAGCTCGCGCTGTACACATTTGCTATGAGAGGCATTATCTCAGAAGGGAAATATTGGACAATCAAATTAATGACTGCCCAGGCTTCAGGATGTCTTTTTACACTATATAAAGGTGGAAATTTACATTGGAAACGTTTGGTTTAGCTGTTATAAAAGTTTGGTTTTTTTAGTGCTGAAAATGCATTTTCAGCTCGCACTGTACACATTTGCTGTGTGAGGCATTATCTCATAAGGGAAATACTGGACAATCAAATTAATGACTGCCCAGGCTTCAGGATGTCTTTTTACACTATATAAAGGTGGAAATTTACATTGGAAACGTTTGGTTTAGCTGTTATAAAAGTTTGGTTTTTTAGTGCTGAAAATGCATTTTCAGCTCGCACTGTACACATTTGCTATGTGAGGCATTATCTCATAAGGGAAATACTGGACAATCAAATTAATGACTTCCCAGGCTTCAGGATGCCTTTTTACACTCTATAAATGTGGAAATTTACATTGGAAACGTTTGGTTTAGCTGTTAATGAAGTTTCGTTTTTTTAGTGCTGAAAATTCATTGTCTGCTGGCGCTGTACACTTTTTCTAAGTGTTGCAATAACTCATGAAGGAAATACTGGATAATCAAATTAATGACTTTCCAGGCTTCAGGATGCCTTTCTACACTATATAAAGGTGGAAATGTACATTGGAAACGTTTGGTTTAGCTGTTATAAAAGTTTGGTTTTTTAGTGCTGTAAATGCATTTTCAGCTCGCGCTGTACACATTTGCTATGAGAGGCATTATCTCATAAGGGAAATATTAGACAATCAAATTAATGACTGCCCAGGCTTCAGGATGTCTTTTTACACTATATAAGGGTGGAAATTTACATCGGAAACGTTTAGTTTAGCTGTTAATGAAGTTTCGTTTTTTTAGTGCTGAAAATTCATTGTCTGCTGGCGCTGTACACTTTTTCTAAGTGTTGCAATATCTCATGAAGGAAATACTGGACAATCAAATTAATGACTTTCCAGGCTTCAGGATGCCTTTCTACACTATATAAAGGTGGAAATTTACATTGGAAACGTTTGGTTTAGCTGTTATAAAAGTTTGGTTTTTTAGTGCTGTAAATGCATTTTCAGCTCGCGCTGTACACATTTGCTATGAGAGGCATTATCTCATAAAGGAAATATTGGACAATCAAATTAATGACTGCCCAGGCTTCAGGATGTCTTTTTACACTATATAAAGGTGGAAATTTACATTGGAAACGTTTAGTTTAGCTGTTAATGAAGTTTCGTTTTTTTTAGTGCTTGAAAATGCATTGTCTGCTGGCGCTGTACACTTTTTCTAAGTGTTGCAATATCTCATGAAGGAAATACTGGACAATCAAATTAATGACTTTCCAGGCTTCAGGATGCCTTTCTACACTATATAAAGGTGGAAATTTACATTGGAAACGTTTGGTTTAGCTGTTATAAAAGTTTGGTTTTTTAGTGCTGTAAATGCATTTTCAGCTCGCGCTGTACACATTTGCTATGAGAGGCATTATCTCATAAGGGAAATATTGGACAATCAAATTAATGACTGCCCAGGCTTCAGGATGTCTTTTTACACTATATAAAGGTGGAAATTTACATTGGAAACGTTTGGTTTAGCTGTTATAAAAGTTTGGTTTTTTAGTGCTGTAAATGCATTTTCAGCTCGCGCTGTACACATTTGCTATGAGAGGCATTATCTCATAAGGGAAATATTGGACAATCAAATTAATGGCTGCCCAGGCTTCAGGATGTCTTTTTACTCTATATAAAGTTGGAAATTTACATTGGAAACGTTTAGTTTAGCTGTTAATGAAGTTTCGTTTTTTTAGTGCTGAAAATTCATTGTCTGCTGGCGCTGTACACTTTTTCTAAGTGTTGCAATATCTCATGAAGGAAATACTGGACAATCAAATCAATGACTTTCCAGGCTTCAGGATGCCTTTCTACACTATATAAAGGTGGAAATGTACATTGGAAACGTTTGGTTTAGCTGTTATAAAAGTTTGGTTTTTTTAGTGCTGAAAATGCATTTTCAGCTCGCACTGTACACATTTGCTATGTGAGGCATTATCTCATAAGGGAAATACTGGACAATCAAATTAATGACTGCCCAGGCTTCAGGATGTCTTTTTACACTATATAAAGGTGGAAATTTACATTGGAAACGTTTGGTTTAGCTGTTATAAAAGTTTGTTTTTTTAGTGCTGAAAATGCATTTTCAGCTCGCACTGTACACATTTGCTATGTGAGGCATTATCTCATAAGGGAAATACTGGACAATCAAATTAATGACTTCCCAGGCTTCAGGATGCCTTTTTACACTCTATAAATGTGGAAATTTACATTGGAAACGTTTGGTTTAGCTGTTAATGAAGTTTCGTTTTTTTAGTGCTGAAAATTCATTGTCTGCTGGCGCTGTACACTTTTTCTAAGTGTTGCAATATCTCATGAAGGAAATACTGGACAATCAAATTAATGACTTTCCAGGCTTCAGGATGCCTTTCTACACTATATAAAGGTGGAAATTTACATTGGAAACGTTTGGTTTAGCTGTTATAAAAGTTTGGTTTTTTAGTGCTGTAAATGCATTTTCAGCTCGCGCTGTACACATTTGCTATGAGAGGCATTATCTCATAAGGGAAATATTGGACAATCAAATTAATGACTGCCCAGGCTTCAGGATGTATTTTTACACTATATAAGGGTGGAAATTTACATTGGAAACGTTTAGTTTAGCTGTTAATGAAGTTTCGTTTTTTTAGTGCTGAAAATTCATTGTCTGCTGGCGCTGTACACTTTTTCTAAGTGTTGCAATATCTCATGAAGGAAATACTGGACAATCAAATTAATGACTTTCCAGGCTTCAGGATGCCTTTCTACACTATATAAAGGTGGAAATGTACATTGGAAACGTTTGGTTTAGCTGTTATAAAAGTTTGGTTTTTTAGTGCTGTAAATGCATTTTCAGCTCGCGCTGTACACATTTGCTATGAGAGGCATTATCTCAGAAGGGAAATATTGGACAATCAAATTAATGACTGCCCAGGCTTCAGGATGTCTTTTTACACTATATAAAGGTGGAAATTTACATTGGAAACGTTTGGTTTAGCTGTTATAAAAGTTTGGTTTTTTTAGTGCTGAAAATGCATTTTCAGCTCGCACTGTACACTTTTGCTATGTGAGGCATTATCTCATAAGGGAAATACTGGACAATCAAATTAATGACTGCCCAGGCTTCAGGATGTCTTTTTACACTATATAAAGGTGGAAATTTACATTGGAAACGTTTGGTTTAGCTGTTATAAAAGTTTGGTTTTTTAGTGCTGTAAATGCATTTTCAGCTCGCGCTGTACACATTTGCTATGAGAGGCATTATCTCATAAGGGAAATATTGGACAATCAAATTAATGACTGCCCAGGCTTCAGGGTGTATTTTTACACTATATAAGGGTGGAAATTTACATTGGAAACGTTTAGTTTAGCTGTTAATGAAGTTTCGTTTTTTTAGTACTGAAAATTCATTGTCTGCTGGCGCTGTACACTTTTTCTAAGTGTTGCAATTTCTCATGAAGGAAATACTGGACAATCAATTTAATGACTTTCCAGGCTTCAGGATGCCTTTCTACACTATATAAAGGTGGAAATTTACATTGGAAACGTTTGGTTTAGCTGTTATAAAAGTTTGGTTTTTTAGTGCTGTATATGCATTTTCAGCTCGCGCTGTACACATTTGCTATGAGAGGCATTATCTCATAATGGAAATATTGGACAATCAAATTAATGACTGCCCAGGCTTCAGGATGTCTTTTTACACTATATAAAGGTGGAAATTTACATTGGAAACGTTTAGTTTAGCTGTTAATGAAGTTTCGTTTTTTTAGTGCTGAAAATTCATTGTCTGCTGGCGCTGTACACTTTTTCTAAGTGTTGCAATATCTCATGAAGGAAATACTGGACAATCAAATTAATGACTTTCCAGGCTTCAGGATGCCTTTCTACACTATATAAAGGTGGAAATGTACATTGGAAACGTTTGGTTTAGCTGTTATAAAAGTTTGGTTTTTTAGTGCTGTAAATGCATTTTCAGCTCGCGCTGTACACATTTGCTATGAGAGGCATTATCTCATAAGGGAAATACTGGACAATCAAATTAATGACTTCCCAGGCTTCAGGATGCCTTTTTACACTCTATAAATGTGGAAATTTACATTGGAAACGTTTGGTTTAGCTGTTAATGAAGTTTCGTTTTTTTAGTGCTGAAAATTCATTGTCTGCTGGCGCTGTACACTTTTTCTAAGTGTTGCAATATCTCATGAAGGAAATACTGGACAATCAAATTAATGACTTTCCAGGCTTCAGGATGCCTTTCTACACTATATAAAGGTGGAAATGTACATTGGAAACGTTTGGTTTAGCTGTTATAAAAGTTTGGTTTTTTAGTGCTGTAAATGCATTTTCAGCTCGCGCTGTACACATTTGCTATGAGAGGCATTATCTCATAAGGGAAATATTAGACAATCAAATTAATGACTGCCCAGGCTTCAGGATGTCTTTTTACACTATATAAGGGTGGAAATTTACATCGGAAACGTTTAGTTTAGCTGTTAATGAAGTTTCGTTTTTTTAGTGCTGAAAATTCATTGTCTGCTGGCGCTGTACACTTTTTCTAAGTGTTGCAATATCTCATGAAGGAAATACTGGACAATCAAATTAATGACTTTCCAGGCTTCAGGATGCCTTTCTACACTATATAAAGGTGGAAATGTACATTGGAAACGTTTGGTTTAGCTGTTATAAAAGTTTGGTTTTTTAGTGCTGTAAATGCATTTTCAGCTCGCGCTGTACACATTTGCTATGAGAGGCATTATCTCAAAAGGGAAATATTGGACAATCAAATTAATGACTGCCCAGGCTTCAGGATGTCTTTTTACACTATAAAAAGGTGGAAATTTACATTGGAAACGTTTGGTTTAGCTGTTATAAAAGTTTGGTTTTTTAGTGCTGAAAATGCATTTTCAGCTCGCACTGTACACATTTGCTATGTGAGGCATTATCTCATAAGGGAAATACTGGACAATCAAATTAATGACTTCCCAGGCTTCAGGATGCCTTTTTACACTCTATAAATGTGGAAATTTACATTGGAAACGTATGGTTTAGCTGTTAATGAAGTTTCGTTTTTTTAGTGCTGAAAATTCATTGTCTGCTGGCGCTGTACACTTTTTCTAAGTGTTGCAATATCTCATGAAGGAAATACTGGACAATCAAATTAATGACTTTCCAGGCTTCAGGATGCCTTTCTACACTATATAAAGGTGGAAATTTACATTGGAAACGTTTGGTTTAGCTGTTATAAAAGTTTGGTTTTTTAGTGCTGTAAATGCATTTTCAGCTCGCGCTGTACACATTTGCTATGAGAGGCATTATCTCATAAGGGAAATATTGGACAATCAAATTAATGACTGCCCAGGCTTCAGGATGTCTTTTTACACTATATAAAGGTGGAAATTTACATTGGAAACGTTTAGTTTAGCTGTTAATGAAGTTTCGTTTTTTTTAGTGCTGAAAATTCATTGTCTGCTGGCGCTGTACACTTTTTCTAAGTGTTGCAATATCTCATGAAGGAAATACTGGACAATCAAATTAATGACTTTCCAGGCTTCAGGATGCCTTTCTACACTATATAAAGGTGGAAATTTACATTGGAAACGTTTGGTTTAGCTGTTATAAAAGTTTGGTTTTTTAGTGCTGTTAATGCATTTTCAGCTCGCGCTGTACACATTTGCTATGAGAGGCATTATCTCATAAGGGAAATATTGGACAATCAAATTAATGACTGCCCAGGCTTCAGGATGTCTTTTTACACTATATAAAGGTGGAAATTTACATTGGAAACGTTTGGTTTAGCTGTTATAAAAGTTTGGTTTTTTAGTGCTGTAAATGCATTTTCAGCTCGCGCTGTACACATTTGCTACGAGAGGCATTATCTCATAAGGGAAATATTGGACAATCAAATTAATGGCTGCCCAGGCTTCAGGATGTCTTTTTACTCTATATAAAGTTGGAAATTTACATTGGAAACGTTTAGTTTAGCTGTTAATGAAGTTTCGTTTTTTTAGTGCTGAAAATTCATTGTCTGCTGGCGCTGTACACTTTTTCTAAGTGTTGCAATATCTCATGAAGGAAATACTGGACAATCAAATCAATGACTTTCCAGGCTTCAGGATGCCTTTCTACACTATATAAAGGTGGAAATGTACATTGGAAACGTTTGGTTTAGCTGTTATAAAAGTTTGTTTTTTTAGTGCTGAAAATGCATTTTCAGCTCGCGCTGTACACATTTGCTATGAGAGGCATTGTCTTATAAGGGAAATATTGGACAATCAAATTAATGACTGCCTAGGCTTCAGGATGTCTTTTTACACTATATAAAGGTGGAAATTTACATTGGAAACGTTTGGTTTAGCTGTTATAAAAGTTTGGTTTTTTTAGTGCTGAAAATGCATTTTCAGCTCGCGCTGTACACATTTGCTATGAGAGGCATTATCTCATAAGGGAAATACTGGACAATCAAATTAATGACTGCCCAGGCTTCAGGATGTCTTTTTACACTATATAAAGGTGGAAATTTACATTGGAAACGTTTGGTTTAGCTGTTATAAAAGTTTGGTTTTTTAGTGCTGAAAATGCATTTTCAGCTCGCACTGTACACATTTGCTATGTGAGGCATTATCTCATAAGGGAAATACTGGACAATCAAATTAATGACTTCCCAGGCTTCAGGATGCCTTTTTACACTCTATAAATGTGGAAATTTACATTGGAAACGTTTGGTTTAGCTGTTAATGAAGTTTCGTTTTTTTAGTGCTGAAAATTCATTGTCTGCTGGCGCTGTACACTTTTTCTAAGTGTTGCAATAACTCATGAAGGAAATACTGGATAATCAAATTAATGACTTTCCAGGCTTCAGGATGCCTTTCTACACTATATAAAGGTGGAAATGTACATTGGAAACGTTTGGTTTAGCTGTTATAAAAGTTTGGTTTTTTAGTGCTGTAAATGCATTTTCAGCTCGCGCTGTACACATTTGCTATGAGAGGCATTATCTCATAAGGGAAATATTAGACAATCAAATTAATGACTGCCCAGGCTTCAGGATGTCTTTTTACACTATATAAGGGTGGAAATTTACATCGGAAACGTTTAGTTTAGCTGTTAATGAAGTTTCGTTTTTTTAGTGCTGAAAATTCATTGTCTGCTGGCGCTGTACACTTTTTCTAAGTGTTGCAATATCTCATGAAGGAAATACTGGACAATCAAATTAATGACTTTCCAGGCTTCAGGATGCCTTTCTACACTATATAAAGGTGGAAATTTACATTGGAAACGTTTGGTTTAGCTGTTATAAAAGTTTGGTTTTTTAGTGCTGTAAATGCATTTTCAGCTCGCGCTGTACACATTTGCTATGAGAGGCATTATCTCATAAAGGAAATATTGGACAATCAAATTAATGACTGCCCAGGCTTCAGGATGTCTTTTTACACTATATAAAGGTGGAAATTTACATTGGAAACGTTTAGTTTAGCTGTTAATGAAGTTTCGTTTTTTTTAGTGCTTGAAAATGCATTGTCTGCTGGCGCTGTACACTTTTTCTAAGTGTTGCAATATCTCATGAAGGAAATACTGGACAATCAAATTAATGACTTTCCAGGCTTCAGGATGCCTTTCTACACTATATAAAGGTGGAAATTTACATTGGAAACGTTTGGTTTAGCTGTTATAAAAGTTTGGTTTTTTAGTGCTGTAAATGCATTTTCAGCTCGCGCTGTACACATTTGCTATGAGAGGCATTATCTCATAAGGGAAATATTGGACAATCAAATTAATGACTGCCCAGGCTTCAGGATGTCTTTTTACACTATATAAAGGTGGAAATTTACATTGGAAACGTTTGGTTTAGCTGTTATAAAAGTTTGGTTTTTTAGTGCTGTAAATGCATTTTCAGCTCGCGCTGTACACATTTGCTATGAGAGGCATTATCTCATAAGGGAAATATTGGACAATCAAATTAATGGCTGCCCAGGCTTCAGGATGTCTTTTTACTCTATATAAAGTTGGAAATTTACATTGGAAACGTTTAGTTTAGCTGTTAATGAAGTTTCGTTTTTTTAGTGCTGAAAATTCATTGTCTGCTGGCGCTGTACACTTTTTCTAAGTGTTGCAATATCTCATGAAGGAAATACTGGACAATCAAATCAATGACTTTCCAGGCTTCAGGATGCCTTTCTACACTATATAAAGGTGGAAATGTACATTGGAAACGTTTGGTTTAGCTGTTATAAAAGTTTGGTTTTTTTAGTGCTGAAAATGCATTTTCAGCTCGCACTGTACACATTTGCTATGTGAGGCATTATCTCATAAGGGAAATACTGGACAATCAAATTAATGACTGCCCAGGCTTCAGGATGTCTTTTTACACTATATAAAGGTGGAAATTTACATTGGAAACGTTTGGTTTAGCTGTTATAAAAGTTTGTTTTTTTAGTGCTGAAAATGCATTTTCAGCTCGCACTGTACACATTTGCTATGTGAGGCATTATCTCATAAGGGAAATACTGGACAATCAAATTAATGACTTCCCAGGCTTCAGGATGCCTTTTTACACTCTATAAATGTGGAAATTTACATTGGAAACGTTTGGTTTAGCTGTTAATGAAGTTTCGTTTTTTTAGTGCTGAAAATTCATTGTCTGCTGGCGCTGTACACTTTTTCTAAGTGTTGCAATATCTCATGAAGGAAATACTGGACAATCAAATTAATGACTTTCCAGGCTTCAGGATGCCTTTCTACACTATATAAAGGTGGAAATTTACATTGGAAACGTTTGGTTTAGCTGTTATAAAAGTTTGGTTTTTTAGTGCTGTAAATGCATTTTCAGCTCGCGCTGTACACATTTGCTATGAGAGGCATTATCTCATAAGGGAAATATTGGACAATCAAATTAATGACTGCCCAGGCTTCAGGATGTATTTTTACACTATATAAGGGTGGAAATTTACATTGGAAACGTTTAGTTTAGCTGTTAATGAAGTTTCGTTTTTTTAGTGCTGAAAATTCATTGTCTGCTGGCGCTGTACACTTTTTCTAAGTGTTGCAATATCTCATGAAGGAAATACTGGACAATCAAATTAATGACTTTCCAGGCTTCAGGATGCCTTTCTACACTATATAAAGGTGGAAATGTACATTGGAAACGTTTGGTTTAGCTGTTATAAAAGTTTGGTTTTTTAGTGCTGTAAATGCATTTTCAGCTCGCGCTGTACACATTTGCTATGAGAGGCATTATCTCAGAAGGGAAATATTGGACAATCAAATTAATGACTGCCCAGGCTTCAGGATGTCTTTTTACACTATATAAAGGTGGAAATTTACATTGGAAACGTTTGGTTTAGCTGTTATAAAAGTTTGGTTTTTTTAGTGCTGAAAATGCATTTTCAGCTCGCACTGTACACTTTTGCTATGTGAGGCATTATCTCATAAGGGAAATACTGGACAATCAAATTAATGACTGCCCAGGCTTCAGGATGTCTTTTTACACTATATAAAGGTGGAAATTTACATTGGAAACGTTTGGTTTAGCTGTTATAAAAGTTTGGTTTTTTAGTGCTGTAAATGCATTTTCAGCTCGCGCTGTACACATTTGCTATGAGAGGCATTATCTCATAAGGGAAATATTGGACAATCAAATTAATGACTGCCCAGGCTTCAGGGTGTATTTTTACACTATATAAGGGTGGAAATTTACATTGGAAACGTTTAGTTTAGCTGTTAATGAAGTTTCGTTTTTTTAGTACTGAAAATTCATTGTCTGCTGGCGCTGTACACTTTTTCTAAGTGTTGCAATTTCTCATGAAGGAAATACTGGACAATCAATTTAATGACTTTCCAGGCTTCAGGATGCCTTTCTACACTATATAAAGGTGGAAATTTACATTGGAAACGTTTGGTTTAGCTGTTATAAAAGTTTGGTTTTTTAGTGCTGTATATGCATTTTCAGCTCGCGCTGTACACATTTGCTATGAGAGGCATTATCTCATAATGGAAATATTGGACAATCAAATTAATGACTGCCCAGGCTTCAGGATGTCTTTTTACACTATATAAAGGTGGAAATTTACATTGGAAACGTTTAGTTTAGCTGTTAATGAAGTTTCGTTTTTTTAGTGCTGAAAATTCATTGTCTGCTGGCGCTGTACACTTTTTCTAAGTGTTGCAATATCTCATGAAGGAAATACTGGACAATCAAATTAATGACTTTCCAGGCTTCAGGATGCCTTTCTACACTATATAAAGGTGGAAATGTACATTGGAAACGTTTGGTTTAGCTGTTATAAAAGTTTGGTTTTTTAGTGCTGTAAATGCATTTTCAGCTCGCGCTGTACACATTTGCTATGAGAGGCATTATCTCATAAGGGAAATACTGGACAATCAAATTAATGACTTCCCAGGCTTCAGGATGCCTTTTTACACTCTATAAATGTGGAAATTTACATTGGAAACGTTTGGTTTAGCTGTTAATGAAGTTTCGTTTTTTTAGTGCTGAAAATTCATTGTCTGCTGGCGCTGTACACTTTTTCTAAGTGTTGCAATATCTCATGAAGGAAATACTGGACAATCAAATTAATGACTTTCCAGGCTTCAGGATGCCTTTCTACACTATATAAAGGTGGAAATGTACATTGGAAACGTTTGGTTTAGCTGTTATAAAAGTTTGGTTTTTTAGTGCTGTAAATGCATTTTCAGCTCGCGCTGTACACATTTGCTATGAGAGGCATTATCTCATAAGGGAAATATTAGACAATCAAATTAATGACTGCCCAGGCTTCAGGATGTCTTTTTACACTATATAAGGGTGGAAATTTACATCGGAAACGTTTAGTTTAGCTGTTAATGAAGTTTCGTTTTTTTAGTGCTGAAAATTCATTGTCTGCTGGCGCTGTACACTTTTTCTAAGTGTTGCAATATCTCATGAAGGAAATACTGGACAATCAAATTAATGACTTTCCAGGCTTCAGGATGCCTTTCTACACTATATAAAGGTGGAAATGTACATTGGAAACGTTTGGTTTAGCTGTTATAAAAGTTTGGTTTTTTAGTGCTGTAAATGCATTTTCAGCTCGCGCTGTACACATTTGCTATGAGAGGCATTATCTCAAAAGGGAAATATTGGACAATCAAATTAATGACTGCCCAGGCTTCAGGATGTCTTTTTACACTATAAAAAGGTGGAAATTTACATTGGAAACGTTTGGTTTAGCTGTTATAAAAGTTTGGTTTTTTAGTGCTGAAAATGCATTTTCAGCTCGCACTGTACACATTTGCTATGTGAGGCATTATCTCATAAGGGAAATACTGGACAATCAAATTAATGACTTCCCAGGCTTCAGGATGCCTTTTTACACTCTATAAATGTGGAAATTTACATTGGAAACGTATGGTTTAGCTGTTAATGAAGTTTCGTTTTTTTAGTGCTGAAAATTCATTGTCTGCTGGCGCTGTACACTTTTTCTAAGTGTTGCAATATCTCATGAAGGAAATACTGGACAATCAAATTAATGACTTTCCAGGCTTCAGGATGCCTTTCTACACTATATAAAGGTGGAAATTTACATTGGAAACGTTTGGTTTAGCTGTTATAAAAGTTTGGTTTTTTAGTGCTGTAAATGCATTTTCAGCTCGCGCTGTACACATTTGCTATGAGAGGCATTATCTCATAAGGGAAATATTGGACAATCAAATTAATGACTGCCCAGGCTTCAGGATGTCTTTTTACACTATATAAAGGTGGAAATTTACATTGGAAACGTTTAGTTTAGCTGTTAATGAAGTTTCGTTTTTTTTAGTGCTGAAAATTCATTGTCTGCTGGCGCTGTACACTTTTTCTAAGTGTTGCAATATCTCATGAAGGAAATACTGGACAATCAAATTAATGACTTTCCAGGCTTCAGGATGCCTTTCTACACTATATAAAGGTGGAAATTTACATTGGAAACGTTTGGTTTAGCTGTTATAAAAGTTTGGTTTTTTAGTGCTGTTAATGCATTTTCAGCTCGCGCTGTACACATTTGCTATGAGAGGCATTATCTCATAAGGGAAATATTGGACAATCAAATTAATGACTGCCCAGGCTTCAGGATGTCTTTTTACACTATATAAAGGTGGAAATTTACATTGGAAACGTTTGGTTTAGCTGTTATAAAAGTTTGGTTTTTTAGTGCTGTAAATGCATTTTCAGCTCGCGCTGTACACATTTGCTACGAGAGGCATTATCTCATAAGGGAAATATTGGACAATCAAATTAATGGCTGCCCAGGCTTCAGGATGTCTTTTTACTCTATATAAAGTTGGAAATTTACATTGGAAACGTTTAGTTTAGCTGTTAATGAAGTTTCGTTTTTTTAGTGCTGAAAATTCATTGTCTGCTGGCGCTGTACACTTTTTCTAAGTGTTGCAATATCTCATGAAGGAAATACTGGACAATCAAATCAATGACTTTCCAGGCTTCAGGATGCCTTTCTACACTATATAAAGGTGGAAATGTACATTGGAAACGTTTGGTTTAGCTGTTATAAAAGTTTGTTTTTTTAGTGCTGAAAATGCATTTTCAGCTCGCGCTGTACACATTTGCTATGAGAGGCATTGTCTTATAAGGGAAATATTGGACAATCAAATTAATGACTGCCTAGGCTTCAGGATGTCTTTTTACACTATATAAAGGTGGAAATTTACATTGGAAACGTTTGGTTTAGCTGTTATAAAAGTTTGGTTTTTTTAGTGCTGAAAATGCATTTTCAGCTCGCACTGTACACATTTGCTATGTGAGGCATTATCTCATAAGGGAAATACTGGACAATCAAATTAATGACTGCCCAGGCTTCAGGATGTCTTTTTACACTATATAAAGGTGGAAATTTACATTGGAAACGTTTGGTTTAGCTGTTATAAAAGTTTGTTTTTTTAGTGCTGAAAATGCATTTTCAGCTCGCACTGTACACATTTGCTATGTGAGGCATTATCTCATAAGGGAAATACTGGACAATCAAATTAATGACTTCCCAGGCTTCAGGATGCCTTTTTACACTCTATAAATGTGGAAATTTACATTGGAAACGTTTGGTTTAGCTGTTAATGAAGTTTCGTTTTTTTAGTGCTGAAAATTCATTGTCTGCTGGCGCTGTACACTTTTTCTAAGTGTTGCAATAACTCATGAAGGAAATACTGGATAATCAAATTAATGACTTTCCAGGCTTCAGGATGCCTTTCTACACTATATAAAGGTGGAAATGTACATTGGAAACGTTTGGTTTAGCTGTTATAAAAGTTTGGTTTTTTAGTGCTGTAAATGCATTTTCAGCTCGCGCTGTACACATTTGCTATGAGAGGCATTATCTCATAAGGGAAATATTAGACAATCAAATTAATGACTGCCCAGGCTTCAGGATGTCTTTTTACACTATATAAGGGTGGAAATTTACATCGGAAACGTTTAGTTTAGCTGTTAATGAAGTTTCGTTTTTTTAGTGCTGAAAATTCATTGTCTGCTGGCGCTGTACACTTTTTCTAAGTGTTGCAATATCTCATGAAGGAAATACTGGACAATCAAATTAATGACTTTCCAGGCTTCAGGATGCCTTTCTACACTATATAAAGGTGGAAATTTACATTGGAAACGTTTGGTTTAGCTGTTATAAAAGTTTGGTTTTTTAGTGCTGTAAATGCATTTTCAGCTCGCGCTGTACACATTTGCTATGAGAGGCATTATCTCATAAAGGAAATATTGGACAATCAAATTAATGACTGCCCAGGCTTCAGGATGTCTTTTTACACTATATAAAGGTGGAAATTTACATTGGAAACGTTTAGTTTAGCTGTTAATGAAGTTTCGTTTTTTTTAGTGCTTGAAAATGCATTGTCTGCTGGCGCTGTACACTTTTTCTAAGTGTTGCAATATCTCATGAAGGAAATACTGGACAATCAAATTAATGACTTTCCAGGCTTCAGGATGCCTTTCTACACTATATAAAGGTGGAAATTTACATTGGAAACGTTTGGTTTAGCTGTTATAAAAGTTTGGTTTTTTAGTGCTGTAAATGCATTTTCAGCTCGCGCTGTACACATTTGCTATGAGAGGCATTATCTCATAAGGGAAATATTGGACAATCAAATTAATGACTGCCCAGGCTTCAGGATGTCTTTTTACACTATATAAAGGTGGAAATTTACATTGGAAACGTTTGGTTTAGCTGTTATAAAAGTTTGGTTTTTTAGTGCTGTAAATGCATTTTCAGCTCGCGCTGTACACATTTGCTATGAGAGGCATTATCTCATAAGGGAAATATTGGACAATCAAATTAATGGCTGCCCAGGCTTCAGGATGTCTTTTTACTCTATATAAAGTTGGAAATTTACATTGGAAACGTTTAGTTTAGCTGTTAATGAAGTTTCGTTTTTTTAGTGCTGAAAATTCATTGTCTGCTGGCGCTGTACACTTTTTCTAAGTGTTGCAATATCTCATGAAGGAAATACTGGACAATCAAATCAATGACTTTCCAGGCTTCAGGATGCCTTTCTACACTATATAAAGGTGGAAATGTACATTGGAAACGTTTGGTTTAGCTGTTATAAAAGTTTGGTTTTTTTAGTGCTGAAAATGCATTTTCAGCTCGCACTGTACACATTTGCTATGTGAGGCATTATCTCATAAGGGAAATACTGGACAATCAAATTAATGACTGCCCAGGCTTCAGGATGTCTTTTTACACTATATAAAGGTGGAAATTTACATTGGAAACGTTTGGTTTAGCTGTTATAAAAGTTTGTTTTTTTAGTGCTGAAAATGCATTTTCAGCTCGCACTGTACACATTTGCTATGTGAGGCATTATCTCATAAGGGAAATACTGGACAATCAAATTAATGACTTCCCAGGCTTCAGGATGCCTTTTTACACTCTATAAATGTGGAAATTTACATTGGAAACGTTTGGTTTAGCTGTTAATGAAGTTTCGTTTTTTTAGTGCTGAAAATTCATTGTCTGCTGGCGCTGTACACTTTTTCTAAGTGTTGCAATATCTCATGAAGGAAATACTGGACAATCAAATTAATGACTTTCCAGGCTTCAGGATGCCTTTCTACACTATATAAAGGTGGAAATTTACATTGGAAACGTTTGGTTTAGCTGTTATAAAAGTTTGGTTTTTTAGTGCTGTAAATGCATTTTCAGCTCGCGCTGTACACATTTGCTATGAGAGGCATTATCTCATAAGGGAAATATTGGACAATCAAATTAATGACTGCCCAGGCTTCAGGATGTATTTTTACACTATATAAGGGTGGAAATTTACATTGGAAACGTTTAGTTTAGCTGTTAATGAAGTTTCGTTTTTTTAGTGCTGAAAATTCATTGTCTGCTGGCGCTGTACACTTTTTCTAAGTGTTGCAATATCTCATGAAGGAAATACTGGACAATCAAATTAATGACTTTCCAGGCTTCAGGATGCCTTTCTACACTATATAAAGGTGGAAATGTACATTGGAAACGTTTGGTTTAGCTGTTATAAAAGTTTGGTTTTTTAGTGCTGTAAATGCATTTTCAGCTCGCGCTGTACACATTTGCTATGAGAGGCATTATCTCAGAAGGGAAATATTGGACAATCAAATTAATGACTGCCCAGGCTTCAGGATGTCTTTTTACACTATATAAAGGTGGAAATTTACATTGGAAACGTTTGGTTTAGCTGTTATAAAAGTTTGGTTTTTTTAGTGCTGAAAATGCATTTTCAGCTCGCACTGTACACTTTTGCTATGTGAGGCATTATCTCATAAGGGAAATACTGGACAATCAAATTAATGACTGCCCAGGCTTCAGGATGTCTTTTTACACTATATAAAGGTGGAAATTTACATTGGAAACGTTTGGTTTAGCTGTTATAAAAGTTTGGTTTTTTAGTGCTGTAAATGCATTTTCAGCTCGCGCTGTACACATTTGCTATGAGAGGCATTATCTCATAAGGGAAATATTGGACAATCAAATTAATGACTGCCCAGGCTTCAGGGTGTATTTTTACACTATATAAGGGTGGAAATTTACATTGGAAACGTTTAGTTTAGCTGTTAATGAAGTTTCGTTTTTTTAGTACTGAAAATTCATTGTCTGCTGGCGCTGTACACTTTTTCTAAGTGTTGCAATTTCTCATGAAGGAAATACTGGACAATCAATTTAATGACTTTCCAGGCTTCAGGATGCCTTTCTACACTATATAAAGGTGGAAATTTACATTGGAAACGTTTGGTTTAGCTGTTATAAAAGTTTGGTTTTTTAGTGCTGTATATGCATTTTCAGCTCGCGCTGTACACATTTGCTATGAGAGGCATTATCTCATAATGGAAATATTGGACAATCAAATTAATGACTGCCCAGGCTTCAGGATGTCTTTTTACACTATATAAAGGTGGAAATTTACATTGGAAACGTTTAGTTTAGCTGTTAATGAAGTTTCGTTTTTTTAGTGCTGAAAATTCATTGTCTGCTGGCGCTGTACACTTTTTCTAAGTGTTGCAATATCTCATGAAGGAAATACTGGACAATCAAATTAATGACTTTCCAGGCTTCAGGATGCCTTTCTACACTATATAAAGGTGGAAATGTACATTGGAAACGTTTGGTTTAGCTGTTATAAAAGTTTGGTTTTTTAGTGCTGTAAATGCATTTTCAGCTCGCGCTGTACACATTTGCTATGAGAGGCATTATCTCATAAGGGAAATACTGGACAATCAAATTAATGACTTCCCAGGCTTCAGGATGCCTTTTTACACTCTATAAATGTGGAAATTTACATTGGAAACGTTTGGTTTAGCTGTTAATGAAGTTTCGTTTTTTTAGTGCTGAAAATTCATTGTCTGCTGGCGCTGTACACTTTTTCTAAGTGTTGCAATATCTCATGAAGGAAATACTGGACAATCAAATTAATGACTTTCCAGGCTTCAGGATGCCTTTCTACACTATATAAAGGTGGAAATGTACATTGGAAACGTTTGGTTTAGCTGTTATAAAAGTTTGGTTTTTTAGTGCTGTAAATGCATTTTCAGCTCGCGCTGTACACATTTGCTATGAGAGGCATTATCTCATAAGGGAAATATTAGACAATCAAATTAATGACTGCCCAGGCTTCAGGATGTCTTTTTACACTATATAAGGGTGGAAATTTACATCGGAAACGTTTAGTTTAGCTGTTAATGAAGTTTCGTTTTTTTAGTGCTGAAAATTCATTGTCTGCTGGCGCTGTACACTTTTTCTAAGTGTTGCAATATCTCATGAAGGAAATACTGGACAATCAAATTAATGACTTTCCAGGCTTCAGGATGCCTTTCTACACTATATAAAGGTGGAAATGTACATTGGAAACGTTTGGTTTAGCTGTTATAAAAGTTTGGTTTTTTAGTGCTGTAAATGCATTTTCAGCTCGCGCTGTACACATTTGCTATGAGAGGCATTATCTCAAAAGGGAAATATTGGACAATCAAATTAATGACTGCCCAGGCTTCAGGATGTCTTTTTACACTATAAAAAGGTGGAAATTTACATTGGAAACGTTTGGTTTAGCTGTTATAAAAGTTTGGTTTTTTAGTGCTGAAAATGCATTTTCAGCTCGCACTGTACACATTTGCTATGTGAGGCATTATCTCATAAGGGAAATACTGGACAATCAAATTAATGACTTCCCAGGCTTCAGGATGCCTTTTTACACTCTATAAATGTGGAAATTTACATTGGAAACGTATGGTTTAGCTGTTAATGAAGTTTCGTTTTTTTAGTGCTGAAAATTCATTGTCTGCTGGCGCTGTACACTTTTTCTAAGTGTTGCAATATCTCATGAAGGAAATACTGGACAATCAAATTAATGACTTTCCAGGCTTCAGGATGCCTTTCTACACTATATAAAGGTGGAAATTTACATTGGAAACGTTTGGTTTAGCTGTTATAAAAGTTTGGTTTTTTAGTGCTGTAAATGCATTTTCAGCTCGCGCTGTACACATTTGCTATGAGAGGCATTATCTCATAAGGGAAATATTGGACAATCAAATTAATGACTGCCCAGGCTTCAGGATGTCTTTTTACACTATATAAAGGTGGAAATTTACATTGGAAACGTTTAGTTTAGCTGTTAATGAAGTTTCGTTTTTTTTAGTGCTGAAAATTCATTGTCTGCTGGCGCTGTACACTTTTTCTAAGTGTTGCAATATCTCATGAAGGAAATACTGGACAATCAAATTAATGACTTTCCAGGCTTCAGGATGCCTTTCTACACTATATAAAGGTGGAAATTTACATTGGAAACGTTTGGTTTAGCTGTTATAAAAGTTTGGTTTTTTAGTGCTGTTAATGCATTTTCAGCTCGCGCTGTACACATTTGCTATGAGAGGCATTATCTCATAAGGGAAATATTGGACAATCAAATTAATGACTGCCCAGGCTTCAGGATGTCTTTTTACACTATATAAAGGTGGAAATTTACATTGGAAACGTTTGGTTTAGCTGTTATAAAAGTTTGGTTTTTTAGTGCTGTAAATGCATTTTCAGCTCGCGCTGTACACATTTGCTACGAGAGGCATTATCTCATAAGGGAAATATTGGACAATCAAATTAATGGCTGCCCAGGCTTCAGGATGTCTTTTTACTCTATATAAAGTTGGAAATTTACATTGGAAACGTTTAGTTTAGCTGTTAATGAAGTTTCGTTTTTTTAGTGCTGAAAATTCATTGTCTGCTGGCGCTGTACACTTTTTCTAAGTGTTGCAATATCTCATGAAGGAAATACTGGACAATCAAATCAATGACTTTCCAGGCTTCAGGATGCCTTTCTACACTATATAAAGGTGGAAATGTACATTGGAAACGTTTGGTTTAGCTGTTATAAAAGTTTGTTTTTTTAGTGCTGAAAATGCATTTTCAGCTCGCGCTGTACACATTTGCTATGAGAGGCATTGTCTTATAAGGGAAATATTGGACAATCAAATTAATGACTGCCTAGGCTTCAGGATGTCTTTTTACACTATATAAAGGTGGAAATTTACATTGGAAACGTTTGGTTTAGCTGTTATAAAAGTTTGGTTTTTTTAGTGCTGAAAATGCATTTTCAGCTCGCACTGTACACATTTGCTATGTGAGGCATTATCTCATAAGGGAAATACTGGACAATCAAATTAATGACTGCCCAGGCTTCAGGATGTCTTTTTACACTATATAAAGGTGGAAATTTACATTGGAAACGTTTGGTTTAGCTGTTATAAAAGTTTGTTTTTTTAGTGCTGAAAATGCATTTTCAGCTCGCACTGTACACATTTGCTATGTGAGGCATTATCTCATAAGGGAAATACTGGACAATCAAATTAATGACTTCCCAGGCTTCAGGATGCCTTTTTACACTCTATAAATGTGGAAATTTACATTGGAAACGTTTGGTTTAGCTGTTAATGAAGTTTCGTTTTTTTAGTGCTGAAAATTCATTGTCTGCTGGCGCTGTACACTTTTTCTAAGTGTTGCAATATCTCATGAAGGAAATACTGGACAATCAAATTAATGACTTTCCAGGCTTCAGGATGCCTTTCTACACTATATAAAGGTGGAAATTTACATTGGAAACGTTTGGTTTAGCTGTTATAAAAGTTTGTTTTTTTAGTGCTGTAAATGCATTTTCAGCTCGCGCTGTACACATTTGCTATGAGAGGCATTATCTCATAAGGGAAATATTGGCCAATCAAATTAATGACTGCCCAGGCTTCAGGATGTATTTTTACACTATATAAGGGTGGAAATTTACATTGGAAACGTTTAGTTTAGCTGTTAATGAAGTTTCGTTTTTTTTAGTGCTGAAAATTCATTGTCTGCTGGCGCTGTACACTTTTTCTAAGTGTTGCAATATCTCATGAAGGAAATACTGGACAATCAAATTAATGACTTTCCAGGCTTCAGGATGCCTTTCTACACTATATAAAGGTGGAAATTTACATTGGAAACGTTTGGTTTAGCTGTTATAAAAGTTTGTTTTTTTAGTGCTGTAAATGCATTTTCAGCTCGCGCTGTACACATTTGCTATGAGAGGCATTATCTCATAAGGGAAATATTGGCCAATCAAATTAATGACTGCCCAGGCTTCAGGATGTATTTTTACACTATATAAGGGTGGAAATTTACATTGGAAACGTTTAGTTTAGCTGTTAATGAAGTTTCGTTTTTTTAGTGCTGAAAATTCATTGTCTGCTGGCGCTGTACACTTTTTCTAAGTGTTGCAATATCTCATGAAGGAAATACTGGACAATCAATTTAATGACTTTCCAGGCTTCAGGATGCCTTTCTACACTATATAAAGGTGGAAATTTACATTGGAAACGTTTGGTTTAGCTGTTATAAAAGTTTGGTTTTTTAGTGCTGTAAATGCATTTTCAGCTCGCGCTGTACACATTTGCTATGAGAGGCATTATCTCATAAGGGAAATATTGGACAATCAAATTAATGACTGCCCAGGCTTCAGGATGTATTTTTACACTATATAAGGGTGGAAATTTACATTGGAAACGTTTAGTTTAGCTGTTAATGAAGTTTCGTTTTTTTAGTGCTGAAAATTCATTGTCTGCTGGCGCTGTACACTTTTTCTAAGTGTTGCAATATCTCATGAAGGAAATACTGGACAATCAAATTAATGACTTTCCAGGCTTCAGGATGCCTTTCTACACTATATAAAGGTGGAAATGTACATTGGAAACGTTTGGTTTAGCTGTTATAAAAGTTTGGTTTTTTAGTGCTGTAAATGCATTTTCAGCTCGCGCTGTACACATTTGCTATGAGAGGCATTATCTCAGAAGGGAAATATTGGACAATCAAATTAATGACTGCCCAGGCTTCAGGATGTCTTTTTACACTATATAAAGGTGGAAATTTACATTGGAAACGTTTGGTTTAGCTGTTATAAAAGTTTGGTTTTTTTAGTGCTGAAAATGCATTTTCAGCTCGCACTGTACACTTTTGCTATGTGAGGCATTATCTCATAAGGGAAATACTGGACAATCAAATTAATGACTGCCCAGGCTTCAGGATGTCTTTTTACACTATATAAAGGTGGAAATTTACATTGGAAACGTTTGGTTTAGCTGTTATAAAAGTTTGGTTTTTTAGTGCTGTAAATGCATTTTCAGCTCGCGCTGTACACATTTGCTATGAGAGGCATTATCTCATAAGGGAAATATTGGACAATCAAATTAATGACTGCCCAGGCTTCAGGGTGTATTTTTACACTATATAAGGGTGGAAATTTACATTGGAAACGTTTAGTTTAGCTGTTAATGAAGTTTCGTTTTTTTAGTACTGAAAATTCATTGTCTGCTGGCGCTGTACACTTTTTCTAAGTGTTGCAATTTCTCATGAAGGAAATACTGGACAATCAATTTAATGACTTTCCAGGCTTCAGGATGCCTTTCTACACTATATAAAGGTGGAAATTTACATTGGAAACGTTTGGTTTAGCTGTTATAAAAGTTTGGTTTTTTAGTGCTGTATATGCATTTTCAGCTCGCGCTGTACACATTTGCTATGAGAGGCATTATCTCATAATGGAAATATTGGACAATCAAATTAATGACTGCCCAGGCTTCAGGATGTCTTTTTACACTATATAAAGGTGGAAATTTACATTGGAAACGTTTAGTTTAGCTGTTAATGAAGTTTCGTTTTTTTAGTGCTGAAAATTCATTGTCTGCTGGCGCTGTACACTTTTTCTAAGTGTTGCAATATCTCATGAAGGAAATACTGGACAATCAAATTAATGACTTTCCAGGCTTCAGGATGCCTTTCTACACTATATAAAGGTGGAAATGTACATTGGAAACGTTTGGTTTAGCTGTTATAAAAGTTTGGTTTTTTAGTGCTGTAAATGCATTTTCAGCTCGCGCTGTACACATTTGCTATGAGAGGCATTATCTCATAAGGGAAATACTGGACAATCAAATTAATGACTTCCCAGGCTTCAGGATGCCTTTTTACACTCTATAAATGTGGAAATTTACATTGGAAACGTTTGGTTTAGCTGTTAATGAAGTTTCGTTTTTTTAGTGCTGAAAATTCATTGTCTGCTGGCGCTGTACACTTTTTCTAAGTGTTGCAATATCTCATGAAGGAAATACTGGACAATCAAATTAATGACTTTCCAGGCTTCAGGATGCCTTTCTACACTATATAAAGGTGGAAATGTACATTGGAAACGTTTGGTTTAGCTGTTATAAAAGTTTGGTTTTTTAGTGCTGTAAATGCATTTTCAGCTCGCGCTGTACACATTTGCTATGAGAGGCATTATCTCATAAGGGAAATATTAGACAATCAAATTAATGACTGCCCAGGCTTCAGGATGTCTTTTTACACTATATAAGGGTGGAAATTTACATCGGAAACGTTTAGTTTAGCTGTTAATGAAGTTTCGTTTTTTTAGTGCTGAAAATTCATTGTCTGCTGGCGCTGTACACTTTTTCTAAGTGTTGCAATATCTCATGAAGGAAATACTGGACAATCAAATTAATGACTTTCCAGGCTTCAGGATGCCTTTCTACACTATATAAAGGTGGAAATGTACATTGGAAACGTTTGGTTTAGCTGTTATAAAAGTTTGGTTTTTTAGTGCTGTAAATGCATTTTCAGCTCGCGCTGTACACATTTGCTATGAGAGGCATTATCTCAAAAGGGAAATATTGGACAATCAAATTAATGACTGCCCAGGCTTCAGGATGTCTTTTTACACTATAAAAAGGTGGAAATTTACATTGGAAACGTTTGGTTTAGCTGTTATAAAAGTTTGGTTTTTTAGTGCTGAAAATGCATTTTCAGCTCGCACTGTACACATTTGCTATGTGAGGCATTATCTCATAAGGGAAATACTGGACAATCAAATTAATGACTTCCCAGGCTTCAGGATGCCTTTTTACACTCTATAAATGTGGAAATTTACATTGGAAACGTTTGGTTTAGCTGTTAATGAAGTTTCGTTTTTTTAGTGCTGAAAATTCATTGTCTGCTGGCGCTGTACACTTTTTCTAAGTGTTGCAATATCTCATGAAGGAAATACTGGACAATCAAATTAATGACTTTCCAGGCTTCAGGATGCCTTTCTACACTATATAAAGGTGGAAATTTACATTGGAAACGTTTGGTTTAGCTGTTATAAAAGTTTGGTTTTTTAGTGCTGTAAATGCATTTTCAGCTCGCGCTGTACACATTTGCTATGAGAGGCATTATCTCATAAGGGAAATATTGGACAATCAAATTAATGACTGCCCAGGCTTCAGGATGTCTTTTTACACTATATAAAGGTGGAAATTTACATTGGAAACGTTTAGTTTAGCTGTTAATGAAGTTTCGTTTTTTTTAGTGCTGAAAATTCATTGTCTGCTGGCGCTGTACACTTTTTCTAAGTGTTGCAATATCTCATGAAGGAAATACTGGACAATCAAATTAATGACTTTCCAGGCTTCAGGATGCCTTTCTACACTATATAAAGGTGGAAATTTACATTGGAAACGTTTGGTTTAGCTGTTATAAAAGTTTGGTTTTTTAGTGCTGTTAATGCATTTTCAGCTCGCGCTGTACACATTTGCTATGAGAGGCATTATCTCATAAGGGAAATATTGGACAATCAAATTAATGACTGCCCAGGCTTCAGGATGTCTTTTTACACTATATAAAGGTGGAAATTTACATTGGAAACGTTTGGTTTAGCTGTTATAAAAGTTTGGTTTTTTAGTGCTGTAAATGCATTTTCAGCTCGCGCTGTACACATTTGCTACGAGAGGCATTATCTCATAAGGGAAATATTGGACAATCAAATTAATGGCTGCCCAGGCTTCAGGATGTCTTTTTACTCTATATAAAGTTGGAAATTTACATTGGAAACGTTTAGTTTAGCTGTTAATGAAGTTTCGTTTTTTTAGTGCTGAAAATTCATTGTCTGCTGGCGCTGTACACTTTTTCTAAGTGTTGCAATATCTCATGAAGGAAATACTGGACAATCAAATCAATGACTTTCCAGGCTTCAGGATGCCTTTCTACACTATATAAAGGTGGAAATGTACATTGGAAACGTTTGGTTTAGCTGTTATAAAAGTTTGTTTTTTTAGTGCTGAAAATGCATTTTCAGCTCGCGCTGTACACATTTGCTATGAGAGGCATTGTCTCATAAGGGAAATATTGGACAATCAAATTAATGACTGCCTAGGCTTCAGGATGTCTTTTTACACTATATAAAGGTGGAAATTTACATTGGAAACGTTTGGTTTAGCTGTTATAAAAGTTTGGTTTTTTTAGTGCTGAAAATGCATTTTCAGCTCGCACTGTACACATTTGCTATGTGAGGCATTATCTCATAAGGGAAATACTGGACAATCAAATTAATGACTGCCCAGGCTTCAGGATGTCTTTTTACACTATATAAAGGTGGAAATTTACATTGGAAACGTTTGGTTTAGCTGTTATAAAAGTTTGTTTTTTTAGTGCTGAAAATGCATTTTCAGCTCGCACTGTACACATTTGCTATGTGAGGCATTATCTCATAAGGGAAATACTGGACAATCAAATTAATGACTTCCCAGGCTTCAGGATGCCTTTTTACACTCTATAAATGTGGAAATTTACATTGGAAACGTTTGGTTTAGCTGTTAATGAAGTTTCGTTTTTTTAGTGCTGAAAATTCATTGTCTGCTGGCGCTGTACACTTTTTCTAAGTGTTGCAATATCTCATGAAGGAAATACTGGACAATCAAATTAATGACTTTCCAGGCTTCAGGATGCCTTTCTACACTATATAAAGGTGGAAATTTACATTGGAAACGTTTGGTTTAGCTGTTATAAAAGTTTGTTTTTTTAGTGCTGTAAATGCATTTTCAGCTCGCGCTGTACACATTTGCTATGAGAGGCATTATCTCATAAGGGAAATATTGGCCAATCAAATTAATGACTGCCCAGGCTTCAGGATGTATTTTTACACTATATAAGGGTGGAAATTTACATTGGAAACGTTTAGTTTAGCTGTTAATGAAGTTTCGTTTTTTTAGTGCTGAAAATTCATTGTCTGCTGGCGCTGTACACTTTTTCTAAGTGTTGCAATATCTCATGAAGGAAATACTGGACAATCAAATTAATGACTTTCCAGGCTTCAGGATGCCTTTCTACACTATATAAAGGTGGAAATGTACATTGGAAACGTTTGGTTTAGCTGTTATAAAAGTTTGGTTTTTTAGTGCTGTAAATGCATTTTCATCTCGCGCTGTACACATTTGCTATGAGAGGCATTATCTCAGAAGGGAAATATTGGACAATCAAATTAATGACTGCCCAGGCTTCAGGATGTCTTTTTACACTATATAAAGGTGGAAATTTACATTGGAAACGTTTGGTTTAGCTGTTATAAAAGTTTGGTTTTTTTAGTGCTGAAAATGCATTTTCAGCTCGCACTGTACACATTTGCTGTGTGAGGCATTATCTCATAAGGGAAATACTGGACAATCAAATTAATGACTGCCCAGGCTTCAGGATGTCTTTTTACACTATATAAAGGTGGAAATTTACATTGGAAACGTTTGGTTTAGCTGTTATAAAAGTTTGGTTTTTTAGTGCTGAAAATGCATTTTCAGCTCGCACTGTACACATTTGCTATGTGAGGCATTATCTCATAAGGGAAATACTGGACAATCAAATTAATGACTTCCCAGGCTTCAGGATGCCTTTTTACACTCTATAAATGTGGAAATTTACATTGGAAACGTTTGGTTTAGCTGTTAATGAAGTTTCGTTTTTTTAGTGCTGCAAATTCATTGTCTGCTGGCGCTGTACACTTTTTCTAAGTGTTGCAATATCTCATGAAGGAAATACTGGACAATCAAATTAATGACTTTCCAGGCTTCAGGATGCCTTTCTACACTATATAAAGGTGGAAATTTACATTGGAAACGTTTGGTTTAGCTGTTATAAAAGTTTGGTTTTTTAGTGCTGTAAATGCATTTTCAGCTCGCGCTGTACACATTTGCTATGAGAAGCATTATCTCATAAGGGAAATATTGGACAATCAAATTAATGACTGCCCAGGCTTCAGGATGTCTTTTTACACTATATAAGGGTGGAAATTTACATTGGAAACGTTTAGTTTAGCTGTTAATGAAGTTTCGTTTTTTTAGTGCTGAAAATTCATTGTCTGCTGGCGCTGTACACTTTTTCTAAGTGTTGCAATATCTCATGAAGGAAATACTGGACAATCAAATTAATGACTTTCCAGGCTTCAGGATGCCTTTCTACACTATATAAAGGTGGAAATTTACATTGGAAACGTTTAGTTTAGCTGTTAATGAAGTTTCGTTTTTTTAGTGCTGAAAATTCATTGTCTGCTGGCGCTGTACACTTTTTCTATGTGTTGCAATATCTCATGAAGGAAATACTGGACAATCAAATTAATTACTTTCCAGGCTTCAGGATGCCTTTCTACACTATATAAAGGTGGAAATGTACATTGGAAACGTTTGGTTTAGCTGTTATAAAAGTTTGGTTTTTTAGTGCTGTAAATGCATTTTCAGCTCGCGCTGTACACATTTGCTATGAGAGGCATTATCTCAGAAGGGAAATATTGGACAATCAAATTAATGATTGCCCAGGCTTCAGGATGTCTTTTTACACTATATAAAGGTGGAAATTTACATTGGAAACGTTTGGTTTAGCTGTTATAAAAGTTTGGTTTTTTTAGTGCTGAAAATGCATTTTCAGCTCGCACTGTACACATTTGCTGTGTGAGGCATTATCTCATAAGGGAAATACTGGACAATCAAATTAATGACTGCCCAGGCTTCAGGATGTCTTTTTACACTATATAAAGGTGGAAATTTACATTGGAAACGTTTGGTTTAGCTGTTATAAAAGTTTGGTTTTTTTAGTGCTGAAAATGCATTTTCAGCTCGCACTGTCTTCATTTGCTATGTGAGGCATTATCTCATAAGGGAAATACTGGACAATCAAATTAATGACTGCCCAGGCTTCAGGATGTCTTTTTACACTATATAAAGGTGGAAATATACATTGGAAACGTTTAGTTTAGCTGTTAATGAAGTTTCGTTTTTTTAGTGCTGAAAATTCATTGTCTGCTGGCGCTGTACACTTTTTCTAAGTGTTGCAATATCTCATGAAGGAAATACTGGACAATCAAATTAATGACTTTCCAGGCTTCAGGATGCCTTTCTACACTATATAAAGGTGGAAATGTACATTGGAAACGTTTGGTTTAGCTGTTATAAAAGTTTGTTTTTTTAGTGCTGAAAATGCATTTTCAGCTCGCGCTGTACACATTTGCTATGAGAGGCATTGTCTCATAAGGGAAATATTGGACAATCAAATTAATGACTGCCTAGGCTTCAGGATGTCTTTTTACACTATATAAAGGTGGAAATTTACATTGGAAACGTTTGGTTTAGCTGTTATAAAAGTTTGGTTTTTTTAGTGCTGAAAATGCATTTTCAGCTCGCACTGTACACATTTGCTATGTGAGGCATTATCTCATAAGGGAAATACTGGACAATCAAATTAATGACTGCCCAGGCTTCAGGATGTCTTTTTACACTATATAAAGGTGGAAATTTACATTGGAAACGTTTGGTTTAGCTGTTATAAAAGTTTGTTTTTTTAGTGCTGAAAATGCATTTTCAGCTCGCACTGTACACATTTGCTATGTGAGGCATTATCTCATAAGGGAAATACTGGACAATCAAATTAATGACTTCCCAGGCTTCAGGATGCCTTTTTACACTCTATAAATGTGGAAATTTACATTGGAAACGTTTGGTTTAGCTGTTAATGAAGTTTCGTTTTTTTAGTGCTGAAAATTCATTGTCTGCTGGCGCTGTACACTTTTTCTAAGTGTTGCAATATCTCATGAAGGAAATACTGGACAATCAAATTAATGACTTTCCAGGCTTCAGGATGCCTTTCTACACTATATAAAGGTGGAAATTTACATTGGAAACGTTTGGTTTAGCTGTTATAAAAGTTTGTTTTTTTAGTGCTGTAAATGCATTTTCAGCTCGCGCTGTACACATTTGCTATGAGAGGCATTATCTCATAAGGGAAATATTGGCCAATCAAATTAATGACTGCCCAGGCTTCAGGATGTATTTTTACACTATATAAGGGTGGAAATTTACATTGGAAACGTTTAGTTTAGCTGTTAATGAAGTTTCGTTTTTTTAGTGCTGAAAATTCATTGTCTGCTGGCGCTGTACACTTTTTCTAAGTGTTGCAATATCTCATGAAGGAAATACTGGACAATCAAATTAATGACTTTCCAGGCTTCAGGATGCCTTTCTACACTATATAAAGGTGGAAATGTACATTGGAAACGTTTGGTTTAGCTGTTATAAAAGTTTGGTTTTTTAGTGCTGTAAATGCATTTTCATCTCGCGCTGTACACATTTGCTATGAGAGGCATTATCTCAGAAGGGAAATATTGGACAATCAAATTAATGACTGCCCAGGCTTCAGGATGTCTTTTTACACTATATAAAGGTGGAAATTTACATTGGAAACGTTTGGTTTAGCTGTTATAAAAGTTTGGTTTTTTTAGTGCTGAAAATGCATTTTCAGCTCGCACTGTACACATTTGCTGTGTGAGGCATTATCTCATAAGGGAAATACTGGACAATCAAATTAATGACTGCCCAGGCTTCAGGATGTCTTTTTACACTATATAAAGGTGGAAATTTACATTGGAAACGTTTGGTTTAGCTGTTATAAAAGTTTGGTTTTTTAGTGCTGAAAATGCATTTTCAGCTCGCACTGTACACATTTGCTATGTGAGGCATTATCTCATAAGGGAAATACTGGACAATCAAATTAATGACTTCCCAGGCTTCAGGATGCCTTTTTACACTCTATAAATGTGGAAATTTACATTGGAAACGTTTGGTTTAGCTGTTAATGAAGTTTCGTTTTTTTAGTGCTGCAAATTCATTGTCTGCTGGCGCTGTACACTTTTTCTAAGTGTTGCAATATCTCATGAAGGAAATACTGGACAATCAAATTAATGACTTTCCAGGCTTCAGGATGCCTTTCTACACTATATAAAGGTGGAAATTTACATTGGAAACGTTTGGTTTAGCTGTTATAAAAGTTTGGTTTTTTAGTGCTGTAAATGCATTTTCAGCTCGCGCTGTACACATTTGCTATGAGAAGCATTATCTCATAAGGGAAATATTGGACAATCAAATTAATGACTGCCCAGGCTTCAGGATGTCTTTTTACACTATATAAGGGTGGAAATTTACATTGGAAACGTTTAGTTTAGCTGTTAATGAAGTTTCGTTTTTTTAGTGCTGAAAATTCATTGTCTGCTGGCGCTGTACACTTTTTCTAAGTGTTGCAATATCTCATGAAGGAAATACTGGACAATCAAATTAATGACTTTCCAGGCTTCAGGATGCCTTTCTACACTATATAAAGGTGGAAATTTACATTGGAAACGTTTAGTTTAGCTGTTAATGAAGTTTCGTTTTTTTAGTGCTGAAAATTCATTGTCTGCTGGCGCTGTACACTTTTTCTATGTGTTGCAATATCTCATGAAGGAAATACTGGACAATCAAATTAATTACTTTCCAGGCTTCAGGATGCCTTTCTACACTATATAAAGGTGGAAATGTACATTGGAAACGTTTGGTTTAGCTGTTATAAAAGTTTGGTTTTTTAGTGCTGTAAATGCATTTTCAGCTCGCGCTGTACACATTTGCTATGAGAGGCATTATCTCAGAAGGGAAATATTGGACAATCAAATTAATGATTGCCCAGGCTTCAGGATGTCTTTTTACACTATATAAAGGTGGAAATTTACATTGGAAACGTTTGGTTTAGCTGTTATAAAAGTTTGGTTTTTTTAGTGCTGAAAATGCATTTTCAGCTCGCACTGTACACATTTGCTGTGTGAGGCATTATCTCATAAGGGAAATACTGGACAATCAAATTAATGACTGCCCAGGCTTCAGGATGTCTTTTTACACTATATAAAGGTGGAAATTTACATTGGAAACGTTTGGTTTAGCTGTTATAAAAGTTTGGTTTTTTTAGTGCTGAAAATGCATTTTCAGCTCGCACTGTCTTCATTTGCTATGTGAGGCATTATCTCATAAGGGAAATACTGGACAATCAAATTAATGACTGCCCAGGCTTCAGGATGTCTTTTTACACTATATAAAGGTGGAAATATACATTGGAAACGTTTAGTTTAGCTGTTAATGAAGTTTCGTTTTTTTAGTGCTGAAAATTCATTGTCTGCTGGCGCTGTACACTTTTTCTAAGTGTTGCAATATCTCATGAAGGAAATACTGGACAATCAAATTAATGACTTTCCAGGCTTCAGGATGCCTTTCTACACTATATAAAGGTGGAAATGTACATTGGAAACGTTTGGTTTAGCTGTTATAAAAGTTTGGTTTTTTAGTGCTGTAAATGCATTTTCAGCTCGCGCTGTACACATTAGCTATGAGAGGCATTATCTCATAAGGGAAATATTAGACAATCAAATTAATGACTGCCCAGGCTTCAGGATGTCTTTTTACACTATATAAGGGTGGAAATTTACATCGGAAACGTTTAGTTTAGCTGTTAATGAAGTTTCGTTTTTTTAGTGCTGAAAATTCATTGTCTGCTGGCGCTGTACACTTTTTCTAAGTGTTGCAATATCTCATGAAGGAAATACTGGACAATCAAATTAATGACTTTCCAGGCTTCAGGATGCCTTTCTACACTATATAAAGGTGGAAATGTACATTGGAAACGTTTGGTTTAGCTGTTATAAAAGTTTGGTTTTTTAGTGCTGTAAATGCATTTTCAGCTCGCGCTGTACACATTTGCTATGAGAGGCATTATCTCAAAAGGGAAATATTGGACAATCAAATTAATGACTGCCCAGGCTTCAGGATGTCTTTTTACACTATATAAAGGTGGAAATTTACATTGGAAACGTTTGGTTTAGCTGTTATAAAAGTTTGGTTTTTTAGTGCTGTAAATGCATTTTCAGCTCGCACTGTACACATTTGCTATGAGAGGCATTATCTCATAAGGGAAATATTGGACAATCAAATTAATGACTGCCCAGGCTTCAGGATGTCTTTTTACACTATATAAAGGTGGAAATTTACATTGGAAACGTTTAGTTTAGCTGTTAATGAAGTTTCGTTTTTTTTAGTGCTGAAAATTCATTGTCTGCTGGCGCTGTACACTTTTTCTAAGTGTTGCAATATCTCATGAAGGAAATACTGGACAATCAAATTAATGACTTTCCAGGCTTCAGGATGCCTTTCTACACTATATAAAGGTGGAAATTTACATTGGAAACGTTTGGTTTAGCTGTTATAAAAGTTTGGTTTTTTAGTGCTGTAAATGCATTTTCAGCTCGCGCTGTACACATTTGCTATGAGAGGCATTATCTCATAAGGGAAATATTGGACAATCAAATTAATGACTGCCCAGGCTTCAGGATGTCTTTTTACACTATATAAAGGTGGAAATTTACATTGGAAACGTTTGGTTTAGCTGTTATAAAAGTTTGTTTTTTTAGTGCTGTAAATGCATTTTCAGCTCGCGCTGTACACATTTGCTACGAGAGGCATTATCTCATAAGGGAAATATTGGACAATCAAATTAATGGCTGCCCAGGCTTCAGGATGTCTTTTTACTCTATATAAAGTTGGAAATTTACATTGGAAACGTTTAGTTTAGCTGTTAATGAAGTTTCGTTTTTTTAGTGCTGAAAATTCATTGTCTGCTGGCGCTGTACACTTTTTCTAAGTGTTGCAATATCTCATGAAGGAAATACTGGACAATCAAATCAATGACTTTCCAGGCTTCAGGATGCCTTTCTACACTATATAAAGGTGGAAATGTACATTGGAAACGTTTGGTTTAGCTGTTATAAAAGTTTGTTTTTTTAGTGCTGAAAATCCATTTTCAGCTCGCGCTGTACACATTTGCTATGAGAGGCATTGTCTCATAAGGGAAATATTGGACAATCAAATTAATGACTGCCTAGGCTTCAGGATGTCTTTTTACACTATATAAAGGTGAAAATTTACATTGGAAACGTTTGGTTTAGCTGTTATAAAAGTTTGGTTTTTTTAGTGCTGAAAATGCATTTTCAGCTCGCACTGTACACATTTGCTATGTGAGGCATTATCTCATAAGGGAAATACTGGACAATCAAATTAATGACTGCCCAGGCTTCAGGATGTCTTTTTACACTATATAAAGGTGGAAATTTACATTGGAAACGTTTGGTTTAGCTGTTATAAAAGTTTGTTTTTTTAGTGCTGAAAATGCATTTTCAGCTCGCACTGTACACATTTGCTATGTGAGGCATTATCTCATAAGGGAAATACTGGACAATCAAATTAATGACTTCCCAGGCTTCAGGATGCCTTTTTACACTCTATAAATGTGGAAATTTACATTGGAAACGTTTGGTTTAGCTGTTAATGAAGTTTCGTTTTTTTAGTGCTGAAAATTCATTGTCTGCTGGCGCTGTACACTTTTTCTAAGTGTTGCAATATCTCATGAAGGAAATACTGGACAATCAAATTAATGACTTTCCAGGCTTCAGGATGCCTTTCTACACTATATAAAGGTGGAAATTTACATTGGAAACGTTTGGTTTAGCTGTTATAAAAGTTTGTTTTTTTAGTGCTGAAAATGCATTTTCAGCTCGCGCTGTACACATTTGCTATGAGAGGCATTGTCTCATAAGGGAAATATTGGACAATCAAATTAATGACTGCCTAGGCTTCAGGATGTCTTTTTACAATATATAAAGGTGGAAATTTACATTGGAAACGTTTGGTTTAGCTGTTATAAAAGTTTGGTTTTTTTAGTGCTGAAAATGCATTTTCAGCTCGCACTGTACACATTTGCTATGTGAGGCATTATCTCATAAGGGAAATACTGGACAATCAAATTAATGACTGCCCAGGCTTCAGGATGTCTTTTTACACTATATAAAGGTGGAAATTTACATTGGAAACGTTTGGTTTAGCTGTTATAAAAGTTTGTTTTTTTAGTGCTGAAAATGCATTTTCAGCTCGCACTGTACACATTTGCTATGTGAGGCATTATCTCATAAGGGAAATACTGGACAATCAAATTAATGACTTCCCAGGCTTCAGGATGCCTTTTTACACTCTATAAATGTGGAAATTTACATTGGAAACGTTTGGTTTAGCTGTTAATGAAGTTTCGTTTTTTTAGTGCTGAAAATTCATTGTCTGCTGGCGCTGTACACTTTTTCTAAGTGTTGCAATATCTCATGAAGGAAATACTGGACAATCAAATTAATGACTTTCCAGGCTTCAGGATGCCTTTCTACACTATATAAAGGTGGAAATTTACATTGGAAACGTTTGGTTTAGCTGTTATAAAAGTTTGGTTTTTTAGTGCTGTAAATGCATTTTCAGCTCGCGCTGTACACATTTGCTATGAGAGGCATTATCTCATAAGGGAAATATTGGACAATCAAATTAATGACTGCCCAGGCTTCAGGATGTCTTTTTACACTATATAAAGGTGGAAATTTACATTGGAAACGTTTGGTTTAGCTGTTATAAAAGTTTGTTTTTTTTAGTGCTGAAAATGCATTTTCAGCTCGCACTGTACACATTTGCTATGTGAGGCATTATCTCATAAGGGAAATACTGGACAATCAAATTAATGACTGCCCAGGCTTCAGGATGTCTTTTTACACTATCTAAAGGTGGAAATTTACATTGGAAACGTTTGGTTTAGCTGTTATAAAAGTTTGGTTTTTTAGTGCTGAAAATGCATTTTCAGCTCGCACTGTACACATTTGCTATGTGAGGCATTATCTCATAAGGGAAATACTGGACAATCAAATTAATGACTGCCCAGGCTTCAGGATGTCTTTTTACACTATCTAAAGGTGGAAATTTACATTGGAAACGTTTGGTTTAGCTGTTATAAAAGTTTGGTTTTTTAGTGCTGTATATGCATTTTCAGCTCGCGCTGTACACATTTGCTATGAGAGGCATTATCTCATAATGGAAATATTGGACAATCAAATTAATGACTGCCCAGGCTTCAGGATGTCTTTTTACACTATATAAAGGTGGAAATTTACATTGGAAACGTTTAGTTTAGCTGTTAATGAAGTTTCGTTTTTTTAGTGCTGAAAATTCATTGTCTGCTGGCGCTGTACACTTTTTCTAAGTGTTGCAATATCTCATGAAGGAAATACTGGACAATCAAATTAATGACTTTCCAGGCTTCAGGATGCCTTTCTACACTATATAAAGGTGGAAATGTACATTGGAAACGTTTGGTTTAGCTGTTATAAAAGTTTGGTTTTTTAGTGCTGTAAATGCATTTTCAGCTCGCGCTGTACACATTTGCTATGAGAGGCATTATCTCATAAGGGAAATATTGGACAATCAAATGAATGACTGCCCAGGCTTCAGGATGTCTTTTTACACTATATAAAGGTGGAAATTTACATTGGAAACGTTTGGTTTAGCTGTTATAAAAGTTTGGTTTTTTAGTGCTGTAAATGCATTTTCAGCTCGCGCTGTACACATTTGCTATGTGAGGCATTATCTCATAAGGGAAATACTGGACAATCAAATTAATGACTTCCCAGGCTTCAGGATGCCTTTTTACACTCTATAAATGTGGAAATTTACATTGGAAACGTTTGGTTTAGCTGTTAATGAAGTTTCGTTTTTTAGTGCTGAAAATTCATTGTCTGCTGGCGCTGTACACTTTTTCTAAGTGTTGCAATATCTCATGAAGGAAATACTGGACAATCAAATTAATGACTTTCCAGGCTTCAGGATGCCTTTTTACACTATATAAAGGTGGAAATTTACATTGGAAACGTTTGGTTTAGCTGTAATAAAAGTTTGGTTTTTTAGTGCTGTAAATGCATTTTCAGCTCGCGCTGTACACATTTGCTATGAGAGGCATTATCTCATAAGGGAAATATTGGACAATCAAATTAATGACTGCCCAGGCTTCAGGATGTCTTTTTACACTATATAAAGGTGGAAATTTACATTGGAAACGTTTGGTTTAGCTGTTATAAAAGTATGGTTTTTTAGTGCTGAAAATGCATTTACAGCACGAAAAAAACAAACTTTTATAACAGCTAAACCAAACGTTTCCAATGTAAATTTCCACATTTATATAGTGTAAAAAGGCATCCTGAAGCCTGGGAAGTCATTAATTTGATTGTCCAGTATTTCCCTTATGAGATAATGCCTCACATAGCAAATGTGTACAGCGCGAGCTGAAAATGCATTTACAGCACTAAAAAAACAAACTTTTATAACAGCTAAACTAAACGTTTCCAATGTAAATTTCCACCTTTATATAGTGTAAAAAGACATCCTGAAGCCTGGGCAGTCATTAATTTGATTGTCCAATATTTCCCTTATGAGATAATGCCTCTCATAGAAAATGTGTACAGCGCGAGCTGAAAATGCATTTACAGCACTAAAAAACCAAACTTTTATAACAGCTAAACCAAACGTTTCCAATGTAAATTTCCACCTTTATATAGTGTAAAAAAAACATCCTGAAGCCTGGGCAGTCATTAATTTGATTGTCCAATATTTCCCTTATGAGATAATGCCTCTCATAGCAAATGTGTACAGCGCGAGCTGAAAATGCATTTACAGCACTAAAAAACCAAACTTTTATAACAGCTAAACCAAACGTTTCCAATGTAAATTTCCACCTTTATATAGTGTAGAAAGGCATCCTGAAGCCTGGAAAGTCATTAATTTGATTGTCCAGTATTTCCTACATGAGATATTGCAACACTTAGAAAAAGTGTACAACGCCAGCAGACAATGAATTTGCAGCACTAAAAAAACGAAACTTCATTTACAGCTAAACCAAACGTTTCCAATGTAAATTTCCACATTTATATAGTGTAAAAAGGCATCCTGAAGCCTGGGAAGTCATTAATTTGATTGTCCAGTATTTCCCTTATGAGATAATGCCTCACATAGCAAATGTGTACAGCGCGAGCTGAAAATGCATTTACAGCACTAAAAAAACAAACTTTTATAACAGCTAAACTAAACGTTTCCAATGTAAATTTTCACCTTTATATAGTGTAAAAAGACATCCTGAAGCCTGGGCAGTCATTAATTTGATTGTCCAATATTTCCCTTATGAGATAATGCCTCTCATAGCAAATGTGTACAGCGCGAGCTGAAAATGCATTTACAGCACTAAAAAACCAAACTTTTATAACAGCTAAACCAAACGTTTCCAATGTAAATTTCCACCTTCATATAGTGTAGAAAGGCATCCTGAAGCCTGGAAAGTCATTAATTTGATTGTCCAGTATTTCCTTCATGAGATATTGCAACACTTAGAAAAAGTGTACAGCGCCAGCAGACAATGAATTTGCAGCACTAAAAAAACGAAACTTCATTAACAGCTAAACCAAACGTTTCCAATGTAAATTTCCACCTTTATATAGTGTAAAAAGATATCCTGAAGCCTGGGCAGTCATTAATTTGATTGTCCAATATTTTCCTTATGAGATAATGCCTCTCATAGCAAATGTGTACAGCGCGAGCTGAAAATGCATTTACAGCACTAAAAAACCAAACTTTTATAACAGCTAAACCAAACGTTTCCAATGTAAATTTCCACAATTATATAGTGTAAAAAGGTCTCCTGAAGCCTGGGAAGTCATTAATTTGATTGTCCAGCATTTCCATTATGAGATAATGTCTCACATAGCAAATGTGTACAGCGCGAGCTGAAAATGCATTTACAGCACTAAAAAAACAAACTTTTATAACAGCTAAACCAAACGTTTACAATGTAAATTTCCACCTTTATATAGTGTAAAAAGGCATCCTGAAGCCTGGAAAGTCATTAATTTGATTGTCCAGTATTTCCTTCATGAGAAAATGCAACACTTAGAAAAAGTGTACAGCGCCAGCAGACAATGAATTTGCAGCACTAAAAAAACGAAACTTCATTAACAGCTAAACCAAACGTTTCCAATGTAAATTTCCACATTTATATAGTGTAAAAAGGCATCCTGAAGCCTGGGAAGTCATTAATTTGATTGTCCATTATTTCCCTTATGAGATAATGCCTCACATAGCAAATGTGTACAGCGCGAGCTGAAAATGCATTTACAGCACTAAAAAAACAAACTTTTATAACAGCTAAACTAAACGTTTCCAATGTAAATTTCCACCTCTATATAGTGTAAAAAGGTCTCCTGAAGCCTGGTAAGTCATTAATTTGATTGTCCAGTATTTCCCTTATGGGATAATGCCTCACATAGCAAATGTGTACAGCGCGAGCTGAAAATGCATTTACAGCACTAAAAAAACAAACGTTTATAACAGCTAAACCAAACGTTTCCAATGTAAATTTACACCTTTATATAGTGTAAAAAGGCATCCTGAAGCCTGGAAAGTCATTAATTTGATTGTCCAGTATTTCCTTCATGAGATATTGCAACACTTAGAAAAAGTGTACAGCGACAGCAGACAATGAATTTGCAGCACTAAAAAAACGAAACTTCATTAACAGCTAAACCAAACGTTTCCAATGTAAATTTCCACATTTATATAGTGTAAAAAGGCATCCTGAAGCCTGGGAAGTCATTAATTTGATTGTCCAGTATTTCCTTCATGAGATATTGCAACACTTAGAAAAAGTGTACAGCGCCAGCAGACAATGAATTTGCAGCACTAAAAAAACGAAACTTCATTAACAGCTAAACCAAACGTTTCCAATGTAAATTTCCACATTTATATAGTGTAAAAAGGCATCCTGAAGCCTGGGAAGTCATTAATTTGATTGTCCAGTATTTCCCTTATGAGATAATGCCTCACATAGCAAATGTGTACAGCGCGAGCTGAAAATGCATTTACAGCACTAAAAAAACTAACTTTTATAACAGCTAAACTAAACGTTTCCAATGTAAATTTCCACCTTTATATAGTGTAAAAAAGACATCCTGAAGCCTGGGCAGTCATTAATTTGATTGTCCAATATTTCCCTTATGAGATAATGCCTCACATAGCATTTACAGCACTAAAAAACCAAACTTTTATAACAGCTAAACCAAACGTTTCCAATGTAAATTTCCACCTTTATATAGTGTAGAAAGGCATCCTGAAGCCTGGAAAGTCATTAATTTGATTGTCCAGTATTTCCTTCATGAGATATTGCAACACTTAGAAAAAGTGTACAGCGCCAGCAGACAATGAATTTTCAGCACTAAAAAAACGAAACTTCATTAACAGCTAAACCAAACGTTTCCAATGTAAATTTCCACATTTATATAGTGTAAAAAGGCATCCTGAACCCTGGGAAGTCATTAATTTGATTGTCCAGTATTTCCCTTATGAGATAATGCCTCACATAGCAAATGAGTACAGCGCGAGCTGAAAATGCATTTACAGCACTAAAAAACCAAACTTTTATAACAGCTAAACCAAACGTTTCCAATGTACATTTCCACCTTTATATAGTGTAAAAAGGCATCCTGAAGCCTGGGAAGTCATTAATTTGATTGTCCAGTATTTCCCTTATGAGATAATGCCTCACATAGCAAATGTGTACAGTGCGAGCTGAAAATGCATTTACAGCACTAAAAAACCAAACTTTTATAACAGCTAAACCAAACGTGTCCAATGTAAATTTCCACCTTTATATAGTGTAGAAAGGCATCCTGAAGCCTGGAAAGTCATGAATTTGATTGTCCAGTATTTCCTTCATGAGATATTGCAACACTTAGAAAAAGTGTACAGCGCCAGCAGACAATGAATTTGCAGCACTAAAAAAACGAAACTTCATTTCCAGCTAAACCAAACGTTTCCAATGTAAATTTCCACATTTATATAGTGTAAAAAGGCATCCTGAAGCCTGGGAAGTCATTAATTTGATTGTCCAGTATTTCCCTTATGAGATAATGCCTCACATAGCAAATGTGTACAGCGCGAGCTGAAAATGCATTTACAGCACTAAAAAAACAAACTTTTATAACAGCTAAACTAAACGTTTCCAATGTAAATTTTCACCTTTATATAGTGTAAAAAGACATCCTGAAGCCTGGGCAGTCATTAATTTGATTGTCCAATATTTCCCTTATGAGATAATGCCTCTCATAGCAAATGTGTACAGCGCGAGCTGAAAATGCATTTACAGCACTAAAAAACCAAACTTTTATAACAGCTAAACCAAACGTTTCCAATGTAAATTTCCACCTTTATATAGTGTAGAAAGGCATCCTGAAGCCTGGAAAGTCATTAATTTGATTGTCCAGTATTTCCTTCATGAGATATTGCAACACTTAGAAAAAGTGTACAGCGCCAGCAGACAATGAATTTGCAGCACTAAAAAAACGAAACTTCATTAACAGCTAAACCAAACGTTTCCAATGTAAATTTCCACCTTTATATAGTGTAGAAAGGCATCCTGAAGCCTGGGCAGTCATTAATTTGATTGTCCAATATTTCCCTTATGAGATAATGCCTCTCATAGCAAATGTGTACAGCGTGAGCTGAAAATGCATTTACAGCACAAAAAAAACAAACTTTTATAACAGCTAAACCAAACGTTTCCAATGTAAATTTCCACCTTTATATAGTGTAAAAAGACATCCTGAAGCCTGGGAAGTCATTAATTTGATTGTCCAGTATTTCCCTTATGAGATAATGCCTCACCATAGCAAATGTGTACAGCGCGAGCTGAAAATGCATTTACAGCACTAAAAAACCAAACTTTTATAACAGCTAAACCAAACGTTTCCAATGTAAATTTCCACCTTTATATAGTGTAAAAAGGCATCCTGAAGCCTGGGAAGTCATTAATTTGATTGTCCAGTATTTCCCTTTTGAGATAATGCCTCACATAGCAAATGTGTACAGCGCGAGCTGAAAATGCATTTACAGCACTAAAAAACCAAACTTTTATAACAGCTAAACCAAACGTTTCCAATGTAAATTTCCACCTTTATATAGTGTAAAAAGGCATCCTGAAGCCTGGGAAGTCATTAATTTGATTGTCCAGTATTTCCCTTATGAGATAATGCCTCACATAGCAAATGTGTACAGCGCGAGCTGAGAATGCATTTACAGCACTAAAAAAACAAACTTTTATAACAGCTAAACCAAACGTTTCCAATGTAAATTTCCACCTTTATATAGTGTAGAAAGGCATCCTGAAGCCTGGAAAGTCATTAATTTGATTGTCCAGTATTTCCTTCATGAGATATTGCAACACTTAGAAAATGTGTACAGCGCCAGCAGACAATGAATTTGCAGCACTAAAAAAACGAAACTTCATTAACAGCTAAACCAAACGTTTCCAATGTAAATTTCCACATTTATATAGTGTAAAAATGCATCCTGAAGCCTGGGAAGTCATTAATTTCTTTGTCCAGTATTTCCTTCATGAGATACAGCAACACTTAGAAAAAGTCTGTGTGACAGCCTGGAGAGACTGCTGACAGGAGGGAATAGACCCCACTGGGGCTGACATGGGCTAGCTACCCATGCTGGCAGTCTCTGACACTGTGTTCAGTTTGTTGGAGACACCCGCCAAGTGCTACAGAAAGTCTACAAAGAATGACACCCCTACAGCCTGCGAGAGCGGGGGCGCAAGATGGCTCAATGACTGACCACACGGTTACAGACCTAGGAACAAACATGACTACGAGCAAGAACACGGTGCATGAGACAATGGCAGCAGGACACTCACTTCAGGTCTGCACCTGTGGCTGGGCAAAAGTAACATCAGTTACAGGGTTGAAGATCCACCAAGGAAAGAAGTGGTGTTTGGGAAAGCCGAGTCAAGGGCCTCGCATTGACCAATACTTCTTACGAAGTAATGCGTCAAATCAGTCGAGTGAAGCACAGCGACGGGAAAAAACCCAAAGTTCGCAGAGCATCAGCCCCCCTGTCACTGAGGAGGGTATTATAAACACAGAATTGCAGGAGGTAGAACCCACTCAGCCACAGAGACCTCCCAAAGAGAACAAGATCAAAGGGCACAGACAGAGTGTGAGGTGGCCCAAAACTATTGAGAAGAGAGAGTGGGAAACCGTCAATAACGACCTGGTGAAAATGTTGGAGCAACAAGTGGGCACTGCAGAGAGAAAGCTGGAACACATCGGTGACATCATCTACCACTATGGAGAGGAGCGCTTTGGAGTGAACAGCTGGAAAACCACCAACAAAATACCACCACCAACCAAACCTAGGAGGCAACAAGAGATAGAGAGACTGATCAGGGAAAGAAGGGACCTGCGGAAACAGTGGAGAAAAGCCTCTGATCCAGAGAGAGAAGGTCTCATGCTGCTCCATGGGGACATCAAGCTCCGGTTGAAAACCTTACGAAGAGCAGAGAACTTGAGGAAACTTCGCAGGAAGAAGGAACACACAAGAACCCTGTTCTATAAAAATCCCTTCAAGTTTGTCAAAGATCTCTTCGCTAAGGACAAAAGCGGGTTCCTGCAAACTTCAAAGAAGGAACTTGAAGAGCACCTGGAAAAGGTCTACCAAGACACGAAAAGGCATGAACAGCTAGCCATCCCACATGATATCCCCCCCATTCGACCACCAGAGGTCAACATCGAGACCGGCCCTCCAAAATGGAAAGAAGTGGAGAACATGGTGGGCGTGCAAGATCAGGATCTGCACCAGGACCAAATGGAGTGTCATATAAGCTCTACAAGAACTCACCAGATGTCCTACGCTATCTTTGGAGGCTAATGAGAATCGTCTGGCAGAAGGGGATAATACCAAAGGCATGGCGAAGGGCTGGAGGTGTACTAATTCCAAAAGAGAAGGACGCTGATATCAGTCAATTTCGGCCAATCAGCCTTCTCAACGTTGAAGGGAAAATCTTTTTCAGCGTCTTGACACACACCACCTACCTGGAGAAAAAACGAGTACATTGACACATCCGTACAAAAGGCTGGAATTTCTGGATTCTCTGGCTGCTTGGAGCACACCAGTATGATCTGGCATCAGATTCAAGCAGCGAAGAAGAACAAAGGGGATCTTCATGTCATCTTTCTCGACCTAGCCAATGCCTTTGGTTCAGTTCCGCATAGCCTTCTCTGGGAGTCCTTCAACTTCTTCCGCGTTCCAACATCCATCACTACCTTGGTAAAATTCTACTTTGAAGACCTGCAGCTGTGCTTCACAACACCCGACTTCAAAACATCATGGCAGCAAGTAGAAGTAGGCATCATGGCAGGTTGCACGATCTCACCCCTGGCCTTTACAATGGCCATGGAGGTCATCATCAGGGCCTCAAAATGGGTGGCGGGGTGAGCGAACCAGGAACGGGATCCGCCTTCCACCGTCCGAGTATATATGGACGACATGACCACTCTGACCACCACTGCAGCTTGCACCAGGCGGCTACTTGGTAAGCTGCAGGAAAACATCAGCTGGGCCCGGATGAAAATCAAGCCGAACAAGTCACGTAGCATCTCGATAATCAAGGGAGAGCTAAAAGACGTGAAGTTCTGCATTGGTGACGAACCAATACCAACGGTGGCAGAACAACCTGTCAAAAGCCTGGGCAGATGGTATGACTCAAGTCTTAAGGATAAAAACCAGGTGCAGCAGCTAAGACAGGATATCATCAACGACCTGAACAACATCAACAAGACTCCACTACCAGGGAAGCTCAAGCTCTGGTGTCTGCAATTTGGGCTTCTCCCTCTCGTGATGTGGCCACTCACTGTCTACGAGGTCCCACTAACAACTGTGGAGAAGATGGAGCGAGCCATCACAGTATATGTGAAACAGTGGCTTGGTGTCCCACGCTGTCTGAATAACATCAGCCTCTATGGCAAAGGAGTCCTCGAACTGCCCATCACAAGTCTCACTGAAGAATACAAGTGCTCTAAAGTGAGACTACAGATGACGCTGACGGACTCCAGAGACCGGACCATCAGTGAAACGGCACCACCCCTGTCAACTGCACGGAAATGGACACCATCCAGTGCAGTGCAGCATGCCACAGCAGCCCTGAGGCACAGCGATATTGTGGGACACGTCCAGAGGGGAAGAGGAGGCTTTGGCCTTACAGCAAGCAAACCAACTTGGTGTAAGGCCTCAACCGCAGAGAGGAAAAAAATGGTCGTGGAGGAGGTGCGCCGCCAGGAAGAGGCTGAAAGGTCTGCAAAGGCTGTCTCGCTTGCCAAGCAGGGACAGTGGATGAGGTGGGAAGGCCTGGAGAAAAGAAAGCTTGGCTGGAGGGATCTCTGGGAGATGGAAGCTAGCAACATCAGCTTCATCATCAGAGCTACCAATGACGTGCTGCCATCCCCAAAAAACCTCCACCAGTGGTATGGCGAAGATCCAACCTGTGCCCTCTGCCCAACACCAGCAACTCTCAAACACATCCTGACTGGTTGTAAGACCAGCCTCACACAAGGCCGCTATACCTGGAGGCACAACCAGGTCCTCAAGAGCTTGGCAGCAGTGCTTGAAAGCAGGAGAACTACCATCAACTCCTTGCCCTTAAGAGCCACCACTACCATTACAGCACCAAAATTTGTCCGAGAGGGACAGGAAAAGCCCAACCATCCTTTTCTCAAGCCAGAAGTTGGTCAGCTAACCAAGGCTCGGGATTGGAAGATGCTGGTCGATATAGGTCAGCAACTAATCTTCCCAGCAGAGATTGCAACCACCACCCTAAGGCCAGACTTAGTGCTGTGGTCCCATTCATTGAAGACTGTCTACATTGCAGAGCTCACAGTCCCGTGGGAAAATGCAGTTGAAGAGGCCTATGAGCGTAAGAAGTTGCGCTACACTGAACTGGCGGCGGACGCACAACAACGAGGGTGGAAAGCCAAGGTCTATCCCGTCGAAGTTGGATGCAGAGGGTTTCTGGCCTCATCAACCATCAAGCTGCTGAAAGACCTGGGAATCCATGGACAGGCTCTGCGGCACACAGTCAGATCGCTCTCTAAAGCGGCTGAAAGAAGCAGCCAGTGGATCTGGATGAAGAGGAAGGACCCCTACTGGGCTCATAGATCAGCAACATGACCCCCGTCCCCCCTCCCCATCCCACCACTAATCTGCGTCATCCCACTTGAGTACCCAGGGCAGAACCATCCACCACAGTTAATTGGGCATGGGACATAAGCGCGGGCGTGATCAACCGGCCGCTGGCCACCATCGATGAGGGTGTCTAGTGATAAAGGCCGAAACACCCAGTGATTTGATGGAACACTACTGACGATGTGTCCCAAATTGACATCTTTCCCATTCCAACCATGAGACACAACCCCCATGCCACTCTCCATAGCAAGCCTAACCTCATGAGAATACCATCTATCGGCACAATGGACAGTTTACCATCACGTCCATGTTTTTATGATTCTGCTATGTGAGGCATTATCTCATAAGGGAAATACTGGACAATCAAATTAATGACTGTCCAGGCTTCAGGATGTCTTTTTCCACGATATAAAGGTGGAATCTTTCATTGGAAACGTTTGGTTTAGCTGTTATAGAAGTTTGGGTTTTTATTGTGCTGCAAATGCATTTTCAGCTTGCGCTGTGCACATTTGCAAAGTGAGGCAATATCTCATAAGGGAAATACTGGACAATCAAATTAATGACTGTCCAGTCTTCAGTATGTCAGTTTACACTATATAAAGGAAGAAATTTACATTGGAAACGTTGAATTAAGCTGTTATAGAAATGTGGTAGTTTAGTACTGCAAATGCATTTTCAGCTCGCGCTGTACACATTTTCTAAGTGAAGCATTATCTCATGAGGGAAAGACTGGACAATCAAATTAATGACTGTCCAGTCTTCAGTATGTCAGTTTACACTATTGTTAGGTTGAAGATATATTTTATCCCATATTTTACTCTATTAGTATTGCAAAAGAATTGTTCCACAGTGTGACCTATGTTTGACCATATGGATGAGAAGACTTCAAGAGAAGCGGATGCCTGAAGACAGGATCAACGTCTACAACATCAAAGGAGGTGTGCCGAGACACACCTCTGAACCAAAAGGACTGAGACTTTAGTGCCAGAGCACTAAAAGGCATATCTGCCTTTTCAATCAGTAAATGACTGCCATTGATGTCTGTCTTTCCTCTTGTGTCTGAAATGTTTACATGTTCCTGCTGGTGCTCCCCCCTTCGTTCCTTAGTGCAAATACATTGTATTGTTTAGGGACTTCCCAAATAAAATAGAGGGCTCGGCGGAGTGTGCTCCAGAACGAAGTTGGAGATGTAACTGAGCACACCTCCGTTCGTTCTCCTCGCGAGTAAAAGATCAACTCTTGTCTTCCTTTCATTCATTTTGCCTTTGTTCAGTGAATGCTTAGGTGATTGAACCTGACATTATTTTGGTCCTTCGAGCGGGAAGCCAAGATACCTGAGGATTCCAGCGGGTGTGGTGAACTCCAGAAAGACCATGGCCATGGCAGGCTCACTAGAGAGAGCCTAAAAATCCTTTTCCAGGACTGGACCTCACCCCACCAGCTGGGATCTGACGGTTGACGGCGATCCAATGGAGGGAAGACAACAGTGGTGAGATATTTTTTTTTAGGGGGGAAGTGACTGACTGGAGGTCATTGCGCGTTAAGAATAAATAAATAAGTGTTCAGAATAAATAAATGAGCATTAAGAATAAATAAATAAAAATAAAACATAAAAAAGAAAAAAAAGCAAAGAAAGACATGAAGTAGAGATGAAATAAGAAAAGAGAAAGAAAGAAAGATAGAGAAAAGAGAAAGAAATTGTGTATAGATAAGAAATCCTGTGCATACTAGTCGATGGCAGGTCCATGAAGGACAGTGGAGTGAGAAATAAAAAAACCCTGTGAATACTAGTCAATGGCAGGTATATGACGGCGGAGTCCGAGAAATTCCGTGGAGAAAGTAGGACGGCGGAGTCTGTGTGTACACTTAAATTCCGTGTGTGAATGTTTGCGCAAACCGTATGTAAAGTGAGTGAACGGTGTGATTGGGGATTACAAATACCACTTGGTATTTTATCCGATGTAATACAGTAGGGTTGTACACAGCAGACTGGTGTGGATGCAAAGGCAATAATTCTCCACCTGAAAAGGTTGAATTGAGAATTACCACAACAGGAAATTTGAGTTGCTGTCCTACTGATGAGAAACCAGTTTTTAGAACACCTTAGGTGTTGACAAACTGGTCCAAATTTTCTAAAATGGGGATATTAGGTAGTAAAATAAAACCCAGGGATACGCTGCAGTGTAGAGATTGGAAGTTCATCGAAAAACAGGATCCTGATAAAACTCAGTATTTAGATACATGGATAACTGAACATGGCTTTAATGGTCAGTTAAATACACAAAAAATAGCCGCATTGCAGGGATCAATCATAGGAAAGACGAAAAAGACCCCAAAAAGATGAAGAAAAATGGCTTTGAGGAAACAGAATATTGGATGAGGGTAGCCTTAAAAAGAGAAGAGGGATACAGGAAACAAAAAGAGAATGAAAACAAAATAAGCAAAGGAAAGGAATGCGAAAAGTCAGATAGAGCAAATTACACTGAAATAGGAAGAGTAAAACAAAAGGATGATGAGACTTTTGAGCAACACAAAGTGAGAATGACAGCTGTGTTTAAAAATCACAGCGGGCTACAGGAAAATGGTAATGTAAATGGGCCATTTCAACAGCAGTTGAAGAATGCTTTACATGCAGGCTCAAGAGAGGTAATTCATAAGTGGGTAAATAAACATTTCCTTTGCCTGCCAACAGGTACCCTGGAGGAGTATGTAAATCACGCCCTCCATGCTGAGAAGATAGAAAATAAAAAGAAGCAGAGGTCTATAGACAGGACAGGTCAGGTAGGACAGGTAGGACAGGAGGTCTTTTATCGAGGTGGAAAGGGCCTAGGTAGCTTTAGAGGACAAAGGGGCAGACGACAGAGAGGAGGAAGAATAGGAAGAGGAGCAAACAGGCAAAATACATCAGGCTGCTGGCGTTGTGGTAAAGAAGGCCATATAGCAAGAGATTGCCCTGAGAAAAAGCAACCTTCAGCATGACTAGGATAGGAAGCATCTAAACAGGATTTAGAGGCTGATCAAGGAACAGATGAGTTTCTAGATGAAGAGGTCCTCCTAAATTTACAAGAGATATTGGCCTTTGATGAAATAACTGAGCTGAAATAACCTTATTGGTAAATGGGTCACCAATTACCTTTTTATGTGACACTGGTGCATGTAGGATTGCTTGTAATAAATTAATTCCAAATGATAGAGCAAGAGAAATGTGTCATAGTCAGATTTGCAAGTGGAAAACTGTCTAGAGTAAAAGAATTAGAACCTGTGTGGTTGAGGGACCCAGAAGGACACTGAGTTGGTTGCATGAATTGAAATTAGGTTTACTTTTACAGAACAATGAGAGCCCAAGTTGTGGGGATGTGATTAATTTACAGAAAAAGATTATTGATGGCACAATTTATACTTACATGATCCGACAGACAAGGTATATCATTCTGATGATGGGTTTTACTTAATTGTATACTTGTGTCTTTTTCAGAAAGAGAGGAGTAGGTGTTGTGAAATCTTAATTGAATGAAGAAGTGAGCATGAGAAACCCTTGTAGGAGCATAGGTGTTTCCTGATTTTGTAGTTTTTGATTTGATACCTTGATAGTTTTGAGTGGCTTTGGTAAGGCTACAGTGAATTTGGAAAATTAAAAAAAAAAAAGGAGTGAGGAAAGTTTGACAGAGGGCAATGGGTATTGGTGTAATCGTAACTCATGAGTGTGCTGTAACAAAGAGTTAACAGCTCTTTGAAGTTAGATGCTCGTTCCCAAGTAGGGGGAGGAAGTCAGAGAGAGAGTTTGGTGATTGAAGAAGGTGTGACTTGAACAAATGAATAAGGATAAGAATTAGGTTCTGCTGTAAGGATGATTTGAAGAAATAAATATGTTATGTTTCATACTTCAGTTGATGATCTTTCTATTAAGGTAACTGTAGTTAGTAACTGGAATGAAATGCACAGATGGAAATGACACGGAAAAAAAAGATGGTAATTTGATAAGAAGGGCTAGTATTTACATTAGAAATAGAAATAGAAATAGAAATAGAAATCCCTTTATTGTCATTGTACTCAAGTGTGCAACGAGATTAGAGGGCTCCCCTCTCCAGTGCAATACAACAATAATACAGACAAATATATAAATTAGATAAATAAATAAGACTGAATAGGGCATATAGAAACACATCACAATGCTGTTTTGCAAGGTTAGGGTGGTCTCGTGTGTGTGTGAGAGTTCAGTATGGAGATGGCTCTCGGAAAGAAACTGTTTCTCAGTCTATTGGTCCTTGATTTGATGCATCTGTAGCGCCTGCCAGAGGGCAACAGGTCGAACAGGTGTGAGTTTGGGTGGGTATTGTCTTTGACGATGTTGAGAGCCCTTCTGAGGCACCGGGCGGTGTAGATGTCCGACAGCGAGGGGAGAGGGCAGCCAATAATCCTTTGCGCTGTTTTGACTGTCCTCTGGAGCCTCACTCTGTCCGCCTCAGTGCAGCCGCTGTACCAGGTGGAGACAGAGTACGTCAGCAGGCTCTCGATGGACGAGTGGTAGAAGGCCAGCAGCAGCTTCCTGTCCAGGTTGAATTTCCTGAGGACTCTCAGGAAGTGCAGACGTTGGCGGACCTTCTTTACCACTGCTGTGGTGTTGTGACTCCAAGAAAGGTCATCGGAGATCTGTACTCCCAGGAACTTGAACGTGTGGACCCTCTCCACACACACGCCTTCGATGCAGAGGGGGGGCGGCAGCGTCTTGTTCCTCCTGAAGTCGACGACAATCTCCTTTGTTTTAGCAGAGTTAAGGTGCAGTCTGTTGTCCTTGCACCAAGTTGTCAGTCTCTTTACCTCCTCTCTGTAGGCTGTCTCGTAACCTTCCGAGATCAGACCGACCACTGTCGTGTCGTCAGCAAACTTGACGATGGTGTTGTTGCCGTGGGCCGGGCTGCAGTCGTAGGTGTAGAGGGCGTACAGGAGAGGGCTCAGCACGCATCCTTGGGGGGAACCGGTGCTCAGCATGAGGGTGGAGGACGTGTAGGGGCCGAGCAACACAGTCTGGGGTCTGTTGGTCAGAAAGTCCTTAATCCAGATGCGTGTGAGGGCAGGGAGGCCGAGAGTGTCCAGTTTGGCGACGAGGATGTCTGGGATGATCGTGTTGAATGCCGAGCTGTAGTCCACAAAGAGCATCCTTGCATAGCTCCGCTGTTGTTCCAGGTGGCCCAGTACAACATGCAGAGCAGTGTCGATGGCGTCCTCAGTGGATCTGTTAGCCCGGTATGCAAACTGGTAGGGGTCCAGAGTGGGAGGAAGGCAGTCCCTGATGTGCTGGAGAACCAGCCTCTCGAAGCACTTCATAATGACTGGTGTGAGAGCAACAGGACGGTAGTCATTCAGGTGGACGGCTGGTGACTTTTTGGGGACAGGAATAATGGTGGAGGTTTTCAAGCAGGAGGGGATGACTGCCTGAGCCAGGGAGCGGTTGAAGATCCTGCAGAAAACATGTGACAGTTGGTGGGCACATGCTCTGAGGACCTTGCCTGGTATTCCGTCGGGTCCAGTAGCTTTTCCTGGGGTTGACCGTGTTCCTCTACGATGAGTGGGGGGGAGTTGGAGCTTGAAGTGCGGGGGTGTGATGGTTGGGGCGAGTCAAAGCGAGCGAAGAAGCAGTTAAGCTCCTCTGCCAGCGATGCACTCGGGTCTACAGAGGTCGTGCTGCTGCCACGGAAGTTGGTGATGCTCCGTAGACCCTGCCACACCTCCCGTGGTCTGTTACTGGCAAGGTGGGCCTCCAGCCTCCCCTTGTAGGTTGCCTTTGCTAGCTTGATGCCTTTGCTCAGGTCAGCACGAGCCACCCTGTACTGGGCTTTGTCGCCTGACCTGAAGGCAGCGTCACGGGCCTTGAGGAGAGCGCGAACCCTGCTGGACATCCAGGGCTTCGCATTTGGGAAGGTCCGTATAGTCTTTTGTTGGGACACAGTTTCCATGCAGAACTTGATGTAGTCCAGTACACAATGCGTGTAGACATCAAGGTCCTGATGATCAAAGAGGTCCCAGTTTGTGTCATGAAAGCAGTCCTGTAATTCACTCATGGCGTCGTCACGCCAGGTTTTCACAGTCTTTGTGGTAGGCCTGAATCTGCGCCTGAGAGGGGTGTACGCAGGTGCGAGCTGCAAGGACAGGTGGTCTGACTGGCCGAGGGGGGCGAGTGGGAGGGCTCTGTATGCGTGCTTGATGTTCGAGTACACATGGTCGAGAGTGTTGTCTCCCCTCGTCGGGCACTTGACATGCTGGTGAAACTCTGGGAGTACAGTCTTTAAATTGGCCTTATTAAAGTCTCCCGCTACAATGTGACCGCCATCAGGGTGCGCCCGCTGATGTTTATTGATGACGCACGCGAGTAGCGAGAGCGCCGTGCTAGTGCTAGCGTCGGGAGGGATGTAAACAGCTGTGAGAATCACTACCGTTAGCTCCCTCGGGAGAAAATAAGGCCGGCATTTAACGGACATGAACTCGATGTCGGGGGAAGAGTGCTTCTCGACGATCGTGCTATCGCCGCACCAGTTCTCATGCACGTAAACACAGAGCCCCCCGCCCCTCCTCTTACCGGTGTCCCTCGTCCGATCCGCGCGATGTAGCGAGCGCCCGGCCAGCTGGATGCTAGCGTCGGGGACGTCTGCGTGCAGCCAGGTTTCCGTGACGACGATCACACTGCTATCGCGCACATAGCGGTTTCCCAGGATTTGTAATCCCAGGTCGTCGATTTTGTGGACCACGGATCTGGCGTTGGTGAGGTGCAGACTCGGTAGTGGTTGCCTATGGGGCTGCCGTCGCAGCCGTTGCAAGACACCGGACCTGCAGCCTCGCTTCTGCTTCCTCTCTCTGCGTCGCCTGCGCCGCCTCCCGGTCCCGATGACCAGCCACGGTGAGCCGGGCAGCCTCGCCAGTTCGTTCGGAATTTTGCGATCATAGCAAAATTCCTCTGTGATGGTTATTTCGCATCGATATCCAATGTTCACGATGTCCTGGCGGGTATATCGATGTTGTGCCTCAGTTGATGCCAATAAGAGCAAGCAAACACTAATAAAAAGTAATAAGGAGCACTGTGAGGGGGAGCTGTTAGCCGCTGCGTCCATGCGCGCCGCCATCTTAACATCCAAGGAATTAAAGCAGAGAAGAAATTAGAGACTACAAATAACATTGATGTGTACTTGTTCACTTTGAGGTAGAACTGGTTGAAGTAAAATGAGTCATAAAGTTAGAAAAATAGGAAATAAAAATAAAATTAACATGCTTAAGATTAACAAATTATTGTAAAGTCTGAGTTCCAAATTATGCAGAAATTACTGTGCCACTGAGTAAAATGATGAATGAGGAAAACCTCTAAATGACATTGTCCTTACACTGGACTGATAAAGCATATTCAGCTTTTGTGAAAGGAAACAAGTGTTCGTATTAAGTATGGCACTGACCCTTTGTCCAGATGCAAAAGGCCTTAGTTTTAGTGTAGAAACATGGAGATAAGATGAAACCAATCGCATACTTCTATTCCAAACTAGACAACGTAGAATGTGCATTGAAGCACTGCATGAGAACAGTTAATGCAGTATCTATTGCTGTAGATATAAGATTAAGATAAAGATGGTCTTTTATTAGTCCCACAATCTGGAAATTGCAGAAACAAGTGCAACCATAGTTTTGTTCCATCCTCTGGTTTTGAGAGTACCACGTGCGGTTTCTGCATTGCTTTTGCTGATGAACATGACGTTTTTGTCACCGGCGGGATATTTATAGTGTATGAATACATTGTTATCAAAACCACATCTGATTATAGAGAGATGTACAACATTAAACCCGGCTGTCATTATTATGTCAGGAGGATGGTACAAAACTAGATTGTTATGAGTTAGTAGAAAAAAGTAACCAAAAGTAAAGGCATCAAAAAGATTCGCCTTCAGAAAACGGAGAAGTGCTATTTGTAGATGGAAATAAATAAATAAATAAATAAATAAAATACTGTAGTTGTATCAAATGACACTGGGAAAAAGAACTTAGCAGTTACTCCTCAAATTACTCAGCTCATGCAACAGAATTAGTATCTTAAACAAAAGCGTGTAAACTAAAGAGAGTAAATTGTGTTACTATTTACACATATAGTCGTCTTAAAATGTGTAGCGCATACATTGCATAAGTGTTTTCCTTGAATACACATTGCAGACAATACAGCTAAAGAAGCTGTTGCGGACATACACGTTTTAGTGATAGAAGTCCCAAAGTTAAACAAAGGCTTTGGAGGAAAATGGTGTAACATCGCTACGTGATCTCTGTATGACCAAACAATAATCTTTACAAATGGGCTGCTATATTGAGTCATGGGATAACACATGTCTCAACAGGGGAAATGGTGCATCAGATATTACGTTATTATACGGCTTACGGCTTTAATGCTTATTCGAAACATTTTTGTAGGGCATGTTTAACGTGTGCGAAACACAATTCACAAGGTAATTTGAGTCCACGCAGAGGACGCTTTCCTACACCACAATATCCATTTCAAATTATTCATATGGACTTATTTGATAAAAACCAAAGTGAAGAAAAAAAATAAAATAAATGTTTGGTCATCATAGATGTGAATTCGAAATGGTTAGAACTCTTTCTAACCAACAAATCCAGATGCATTGACAGTGGCAAAAGTACTTTGTAAGGATATCATTCCGAGATATGGTATTCCTGAAAATAATAAACAGTGATAATAGTACCCATTTTGTTAACTAACTTGTGAAAGAGATAGGAATGTTTCACGTTGATTTGAAAGATAATTGTGCTTACCACCCTCAAAGCTCTGGATTGGTGAAAAGAATGAACAAAAAAAAAAAAAGTGAAAAGGCTATGCATTGAGGAAACGGGGAGGCAGTGGACACAGTGTATGGAAATTAGTAAAACTGTTTGTAAAAACGACAAGCACTGTGACTTTCCATTGAATGTTATGCGAGTCGCCTCTCTGTCCACTTTTAAACCTCGCTTGAAGATGAATATTCGGGCCTTTGACTCAGCATGAGACTGTTGCTGTTCTGTTGTTTTTCTGGTATCTACTGTAAATGTGTTTATGTGAGTTAATTTGAGTTATATACAGAGAGTTGCACTGTATTGTATTTCATTGTATTTAGGACCGAGACGTTGTAAAACATTGTTTGGAAGGCCTTATAGAATACCTCAAATTTAAGAACAAATGGGAAATAGATGCTGAAGCAACTTTAGCTGACTACATGTGAAAAGTGTTAGAAAAACAAAGACAGGCACAAATTTAGAGTGGTGAGGATCTTTCTGTCTCCTAGCAGGGCACTAAACTAGTGGAGCCAGGAGACTGGATGCTTGAAAGAAGTTTGAAGATAAGACATATGTAATTACCCAAGGGGGAATGCCATGTTTAGTTTTATTGACAGCTCTCACAGCTGTAAATATAGTAGAAGAGTCAACATTGGTTCATTTGACACATGTAAAAAGGTCATTTTGGTTGAAATCTCCTACAAAGGAGATGAGCGGAAGTCTGATGATAGGGTGGTCTTATTTCATAAGACACCAGACTAAGTAGAGGGGATATTTCAGACAAAATGACCCTGAAGTGGTTAAAAGCAGCTGTTCTATGTTGGATGTATACAATTTTATTCTGATATTTTTGTTGTTGTGTTATATGTGGGAACAACCCAGAGTTACATAAACAAACTATGATGTGACTATAGTACAATACCAACAGTAAGAATCCCAATTACTAATCAAAATGGATTTGCAAACACCAAGCAGATAATTGAAAAAAAAAAAGTGATGGGACATATTTGTGGAGCTTGGACGACATGTTGATAGATTTGAGTTGGAACCATGAGTAATACTCAAGTGGGCAACTATTGGTCCACAGAACAAAGTTACAGGAGAAAGTCTGTACTTTCGTGAAAAGATAGCAATTGGACAACGAGATATCCAAAATAAGCAAATGAAATTGTATTATAGATATTATATTAATGCTTATCTTGATAATACATGTATGGATTGGGTCAGCGTGTATCCTGTGACTAGAGTTGATGTAGATGAACATGTTTTCTATGATAGTTGCTCTTGAAAATTTAAATAGCATTAATGTTGCTGACAGAGCTAAGCGGTTAGGAATCTTTTCACCACCACTGTGTCTGGTTTTGATAGTGGTTGAAATAAACTTCAATCCACTATCAAGAGGGGAAATCTGGTGGTGGTGTGGATATGATAGATCATTTGATAAATCACCCAAAAATGTAAAAGGTTTTGAGACTTAGTGCATATCTGTATGTGTTTTTCATAACTAGGCCCTGCTTATAGATTATTGGTAGTTTCTGGAGAGTGCCATTTCACAAAATGTAATTGATTGATCGTAAATGGTATGTTTTATATTGTTTGTTAATAAACTGTGTGAACTGTCCAATGTCATGACAGGACATCGGTGACGTTAAAAAAGAGAAAGCAGAGTATCACGGCAAAAAAAAAAAAAAAAATGATTCAACATACATGGAAGCCATCGGTGTTCTCCTTAGTGTAAGTAAGTAAGTAAGTGTAAATTAACAGATCAAGTAACAGGATTTGAGTCCTCGAACGAAGAACAAAGAACGCAGACAGGTCAACTGCATCATCACAACGTGCAAAAATTAGGTAATTGGACGCAAAGTGGGTTTGAAACTGTGCATGAACGGCTATCAACCAATCTCTAATGGCATTCCGAAACAGGATGACTGTTGATGTATTGTTGGATGAGAGAGGTGGTGTTTGTGCTATGTTCGGTGAACAATGTTGCACATTTATTCCCAACAACACAGCGGTGGGTGGTCGTCTAACCAGGGCCATAGAGGTCTCAGGACTCTTCATGGTAAAATGAAAGGACAACTGGTCTGTGTATATATATATATATACACATATATATACACATATATATATATATATATATATATATATATATATATATATATATATATATTTGTTACTTTGGAATAAAGACATTAAATTGATGTAATTTTGTTTTAGAAAAATGCTGTAGTTTTTTTCTCTGAATACAACCTACAAACGGTTAAAAAGGACATTCTGAAATGTTTTTTTTTTGGGCTATCAAATATTTAGTTTGACACTCAAACCGCACACTATTCGTGTCAATTTGTTTGGTTCTATCTCCATGAGTATTTTTTTGTGGTGCATCAAAAGCGTGTTTTAACTTACTTAGGTAAGACAGGTTTAGTGGAGAGATGAGGCCAAACAGCATCACACATCTATGTGCAAGAGATGGCAACTGACAAAGAACCTTCACACCTACAATAACTGCCCCGATGTAATGTGGTGGCTGAAGATCCTCTTCCTCCCGGACAACAAACACCACCATGGTGCACTTGGCAGGCTCTTGATCCAATTCATCCTACAGACCACCATGATAAAAGACAAATTCATTAGAGTTATTTAGATTAAATTTTTTTCCACCATGAAAAAAAAACAAACAACATATATATGTGTGTGTGTGTGTGTGTGTGTGTGTGTGTGTGTGTGTGTGTGTGTTTATATATATATATATATATATTTTTTTTTTTTTTTTTGGAAGCATCTTTCAGGACACTCAAGGCCGCTGTACAGAGTAAAATACGAAAGTAAAAACACAAATACGGGTAGAAACACCAACACGTAAATCAAGCAGGATAAAATACAATAAAGTGGATGAGGGACATATCTGGAATTGGAGAGAGTAATTAAGGCGGAACAGATTGGTTTTGAGTTTAGTTTTAAACACAGGGAGGGTGGTGCAATTACAGAGGTCAGGTGGAGAGAGTTCCAGAGCTGGAGAACCGAATCGCTGAAGGCTCTGTCCCCCATGGTGGCAGGCAAGGGGTGGAGTGAGGAGGATGAAGACCGGAGAGCGCGGGATGGAGTGGGAATATGGATGATGTCTGAAAGGTAGGGAGGGGCGAGGTTGTGAAGAGATTTGAAAGTCATGTGTCATGTCATTATCCACACCGCTTATCCGGTACAGGGTCACGGGAGGGTGCTGGAGCCTATCCCAGCTGACTACGGGCGAAAGGCGCACTACACCCTGAACTGGTCGCCAGCCATAGATTTGAAAATATATAGAAGAATTTTGAAAATGATTTGTTGATTGACTGGAAGCCAGTGGATCTGCTGAAGGATGGGGGGTTGATGTGATAGGTGGAAGGTGATTGGAATCCATTGCACATCCTTGAGGCACCCTAAAGCTCCCGTATGTCTGTCACTGAGTCTTGAATTTTTACTTAGTAAACTGAATTTGAGCATATGCAGTATTGAATTTTTGGTGAGGAGACCTTTTTTTTGAGGAATTAAAAACGCATTTTAAAGTCCTACATTCAAGTTTATTGGGATATAGTTCTTAACAAAAACATTATGATCGAAAAATTCAGAATCAAATTAAAAATATACAATTTATGTAATTCGAATTCAGTTTTTCAATTCAATAATTCAGTGTTCAATTCAAAACATTCAGGTTTCAATTCAAATATCAAAGTTAAGATATTCACATTCAAATAACCAATATTCAGATTTAGTTTCAAGTGGGACAAATATCAGACCATAGTCCAGCAATTAATCCAAACTCTGTGTCAAATTAAGTGATGATTGTACTGCCTTTATTATTTTAGAGGAGGAGTAATACCTGCTGCTGTATCTTCTAGTGCTGGACGATTAATCAAAATTTAAATCGTGATTTAGATTTCTTAATTTTGAAAATGTTCTAATTGAGGGAAAAATGTTTCAGATTAAGAAAGAGTTCAAACAAATTACATATGTTCAATTTGAGAGAACCTGGCTAACCAAGATGGAACTTTACACCCTGGAATTGAAGGAGATACTTGGAAAAAAAGGCCGAGTTACTGGCACTGAAATAAGACCTATGCTCAGTTCACTCAGTCATGTAAGAGGGTTGTGTTTTATTACTGCAAATAGAATTTGCATCAAACTATTTTGGATAAGTCCATCATAAGCATTAACAGAATAAAACAATAAAAGATCTGTTAGAGCTTATGGATATCTTGCTATTTTTTTTATTTAAAGTTGAGATGCACTTTTTGGGATGTAAGCAATGCATATGTGAGCTTTTATTTATTTAAGACACTTAATCATCTTGTGTCTTTTTAAATAGCAAAACGTTGAAGCTGGAAGGGAGGGCATAATCCATTCCTTGATGAAATTCCTCGGACAGTCTGCAGAGGAACTCATCACGGACTACCAGGTAAATTACAACAGTATTACGTTTTTAAAGCTGCAATTAACTCATAGACTGTGCAGCAAACATTTTTATTTGTCACAATATTCAAATAAATTAATTGCTGCCAGTATGTGACCTGCTCTGGCTAAAGGGTTGGCATTTGGCAAAGGTTACTTTCGGGTAATTGACAAAATAAATCAGAAGGTCCAAAGTTTCGATTTTGAGATTTCTACAAAAATCCTATCCTTGAGGTTGAGGTTTCTATTTTAATTTCCGTTTTCATTGCCCTTTTTATTTATTTTTTGATTCTCATATATGCTGTTATAAACATGTAATGCAGATTGCAAATACTGTCACATATCACTGACACTTGAGTAATTTCATGTTTTTCTAGATCTAATCTATTGGTCAATCCACACGAGTGGGTGTTACTTGTAAATATTACTGACCAATCTCAAATGTTGAAAATGGTTTGCTCTCTTTGGATGATGCAGTGTTAATGATTGCAAAAACGTGCCATTGGAAGTCTCCTGCAAGGTGAAGATTCTGGAGCTTCTTGGATACTGCCTGAAGACAGCGATATTCAGAACTATAAAAAGCAAACACAAATTTGGGACATTATGCACCTAACCATGGATGTATATGCTCTTTCAGGAAGTCAGCAGAGAACAAGCAAAAGAGGACCAGGCCAAGCAAGTACTGAAGGTCTATGTCAGGGGTGTCAAACTCATTTTTATGGACGGGCCACATCGTAGTTGTGGTTTCCCTCAGAGGGACTGTGAACCCATATAAATTGATTGGAAAGCCAGTTTTGAAATCAGAAGCTAGTAAGTAATTGTTCAACAATTTTTCAATTTATTTTAAAAGGGGAGGATTGGTAACAAATAATTGGCAATATCTCATATCTCAGTGTTGTTGTGAAGAAAATATGCTAGAAACAGGAAGTTGATGCAGATGATTTGCCCTTTGCGGGCAACATAAAATTAGGTTGTGGGCCAGATCTGGCCCCGGGCCTTGAGTTTGACACACGTACTCTATGTCTTCCAAGCAAGTGAGGGACAAGAAGACACATCCCATGCCTCTGTTTCCATTGTTGCTTAAGAAAATGAGGTTGTGGAAATGTTGCCAGTCTCCTGCTCATGGGAATTAACTATGCGCTGAACTTACTAAATTTGCAGTACCCGTTTGAGGTGCATCAGAAGCTCTTTCTTGAGATAGATGGCCTGAAACTTGCACTCGGAGTCCATTCCCTGACTCTCCATTGAATGTTAGGCAAGCCCCCTCTCTGTCCACTTTTAAAACGTTTTGAAGACACATTTTTATTCTTTAGCTTTCGACTCAACATGTGACTGTCGTTGTTCTTCTTGTATCTACTGTACGTGTTTTAATTTGTGTTCTAATTTCCTGCTAATTTATACAACACCGTATGAAAAACACTTTGTTACAGCTCCAACTATTATAATTGCAAGTTATTTGTACATGGGTATTTCTTGTTTCGTGGACTAATACTGTGCGCAAATGCAAATGCTCGGCCTTTTATCACAAAAAATGTCCGAAGGGCAAGATCTTAATTCCTCCTCTAATATAAAACCTTCCCGAAGAACAAATCGTATAATTCTAACTTGCTAGATTTAGTCCAATGCACGATACATTTAGGCTAACTCGACGTCGCTCCAGTCAGTAAAGCACGCTTTATAGTTCACCAAAATGCATACCGTGAAATTCTTACCTTGTTTATGCGACGAGGATATTATCCCGTAAGGAGTTACACTGACGCTGTACTGCTTCTTTTTGTATTTCTCTGTTCAGGTCGTCCCTCCCGCATTTCGCCCAAAGTCAGACGGGATAGGCGGCAGCACCTCCCCGCAAGCCAGTACAAGATAGGCGGTGTGGAAGATAAAGATAACACGTCCCTCCGTTTGGATCGGGTATTGTGTTTTCTTTAGAGCTTTTGGTTCGTGTGCACTGTGCAACACAGTCTGAGCGCAAATACAAATGCTCGGCCTTTTATAAATAAAAAAAAAATCCGAAGAACAAGACCATCCTCGTCTAATATAAAACCTTCCCGATGAACGAACCTTATAAAACTTGCCCTCCGTCACAGCAAAACAATTTCTGCAACAATTTCATAATCCATTTGTAAAAAGACAACGGTAAGATTTCGTCCAGTGTACGATCAGTTTAAGCAAACTGGGTTTAGCTAGTCAGTAAAACACTCTTTATAGTGTAGCAACGTTAGTAACGCTAAATTCTTACCTAGTTTATGAGACGAGTGCTGTACTTGACTATTTTTTGTAATTTATTATTATTATTTTTTTTTAATGCTTTATAGAGCAAATTGCACCTATGACAGTTGTTATTACCACAGAAGCCATCTCAAATGGTTGCAAACTCTGAGGGTGACTTTGAACCGGAAGTCCCGCCTCAATCGTCATCTGATTGACAGCGGAATCCTGGAGCCAGAGAAGAGAAAAGAATCAGACACGAAGTTGAAGAAGCGGAAAAAAAATAAACATCGAATCTCCAAGTTCTCGCAACGAGGGTGACTGTTGGGGTCTGGAGAAGTGACCGGGAGATGGAGAGCCCCGTATTTTGGTCTTGGTAAGAGGGTAACTCACTTGATGTTGACGAGGGAACCTATGCCGCTATGCTATATACCGGCGTGAGAAAACTACGGCCCGGGGGCCACATGCGGCCCGTTAAACGTTTTAATCCGGCCCGCCGAATTTAAAAAAAAAAAAAAAAAACCTTGTTAATGTTTTATTTTCAAAATAGTGTGGTTTTTCAAAGACAAGCTTTTGTTCACTTTCATTTAAAATTAAATGTATTTTTTTTCTCAGATGAGATGAGGTTACCAAAACACTCCATCCATCTGCTCCTGGTCCAGCCCCTCTGTCAAATTTTAGAACCCATTGTGGCCCGCCAATAAAAAAGTTTTCCCACCCCTGCTATATACTATAAGCTATGTTAATGTCGTCAGGCCATTATAGAGTATTTCTTCTGACATTTTGAAGGAGAAATAATACTCAACGTTTTATTTTTTTATGATGTTTGAGGCATTCTGACTGAAATACAGTTCAATTGAGGTTACCAGTAGTCATTTCCATTACCTGTCAATGTAAATTAGAATGTAACTTACTACAGTGAACCCTCGGTTATCGCGGTTAATGGGGACCGAGACCACCCGCGAAAACTGAAAATCCGCGAAGTAGCGGCGCACCTTCAAAAATGCTTAAAAAAAAAAAAGTGCGAAGTAGCGGCGCACCTTCAAAAATGCTTTAAAAAAAAAGTGCGAAGTAGCGGCGCACCTTCAAAAATGCTTAAAAAAATAAATAAATAAAATAATAATATATATATATATATATATATATATACGGGTAGAGAGAGAGAGGGTGAAATTCATGTTATAACAAAAAAAAAAAATTATTAAAACATTTTTTTATTCCCCAGCCATTATTTTTGTATTTATTCAATTACTTCTTTTTGTATTTATTTAATTACTTCGACTTTTACCTGCTGGTACGCCGTCCGGTGTGCCCTGGCATTCTTCATTTATTTATTCATTTATTCATTCATAACTGACAGCCTCGCGCTCCGCTCATGCCCGGGCGGAAGGTGTTCCTCTTCGGCTTAACAACCACGCACGCCGGCCGGTCTCCTCCGGAGCTCTCGCACGGTCCCGAACGGAGCGAAATGTCGCCCCGCTAGTGCCCGGGCGGAAGTTGTTCCTCTTCGGCTTAACTGCCACGCACGCTGGCCGGAGCTCTGGTACGGTCCGAACCGCGCGAAACGTCGCCCCAAATCGTGCCCGGGGGAACGTGCTCTTCTTTGTCCACTCTCCTCTTCGCCCACGTTCTTCTTCGGCGGACGCCGGCCGTCTAACCACTCCAGCGCCCCGTCGTGCCGCTCGGCGAAACTACAATGCCCCCGAATATTTTTTAGACCCGCGAAGCACTGAACCCGCGAAAGGTGAACCGCGAAGTAGCGAGGGTTCACTGTATTGCAACCAGATACCTATAAAATGTCATTTAATTTGCACTGTTTTGATCGCCACTGTTTTGCTCATTGAACAACAAATGAAAAGATGAATCATACACAGTGTTTGTAAAGATAATTGTCAATGTTTTATTAAATGAAATTCCAATGTAAAATTGTGTAATATTGTGTTATATAATGGGTCTACAACATACATTTCTCACAGACAAGTAGAGCTTTTTCTCATGAAATGTGTTGAAAAAAAACTAACATTTGAACATTGTTTTGCGTTACAACATCCGTGTTTACTGGTCATAAATTATTAACTTAAGTTTAATATACACTACACGAGCTGGGTAGCCACCACGCCTCAACCACCATCACAAGTTCGCTAACCCTTTAAGTCGAACGAGGTAGCTAACATATCGGGTTCAATTTGTACCAAAAATATGCTGTTGTGCCTTGTGTCTCTGTATATGTCGTCATGACGTGTCATTTGACAAAGCCTTGTGTCGATGTTAGTTGTCGATGTAACAGTCTTATGTTAGATGTCAATGTATGTCTATGTTAGATCTCAATGTGTCGATGTTAGATGTCAATCTATGTGTCTATATTAGATGTGTTTATGTTAGATGTCTATGTAAATGTTTGTTAGATGTGATTGTAATGGTTTATGTTATAGACGTCAATGTAAGTGTCAATGTTAGATGCCCATGCATGTTTGTTAGATGTCGATATATGTGTCATTGTTACATTTCAACGTAAATGTTGTTCGTGCAAGTTTCCAGTCCTCCAGCCACGTGACATCATGTGCGTCAAAGTGATAACTCGTACATTTCACGGAGGGAAAAAAAACAGACACCATTGGTAGTTTTGACCGGGAAAAAAAAAATCATTTATTTTTTTCGAACACCTCATGTCTCTTTCAGCGTAAGAATAAACATGACACGACCAAAATAAAATATACCAACACAGGCAAATATTTAAGGAGCACTCAAGAGATACACTTCAGCTCATTTAATCCCACCTATTTTTACTAACGCAAACCCTTCAATTCTAGCGCCCACAGAATAGTGTGCTATAATGCTATAAAAATATGGAGCCTTTACCTGACAGCGTTTGAATATAACTGAATTCCCATTGCTCACGAAAAACTGAGAAACTAAGAACAAACATTTCAAGCACAAGCTTGACTTGACTTCAACAGTTCTATTTTTTCTTTCGTGACAGCTCAGACATCAAAATAATGCTTTCCTTCTATAAAATAAAAACAGCATGACAAAAGGTGCTGAAATAAACTATATACGGAAGTGCGTGAGTGACAGTGTGTGCATGTGTTTTTGCAACGCATGTGTACACCCCGCCATACAAATTACACAATTCGTTGGGTATGTGGTATACACTTAAAAACAATTGCCTTGGAGCAAGTGAACACAACACGTCTCACACTGTATACATGCTGTAGAAGGGCTGGGCGATATGACCTCAAATCAATATCGCGAGAAATCGAGCAATTTTACCTCGATAACGATAAATGCACAATAAATTCCCACGTGGACTAAAATCAAAATAAATGCAGGAATTGCATATTGACTGTTTTTTTTATTGACCAACTGGTACACTTTACTTTCAATGAAAAATAAAAGTACAAAAATCATTTGTATGAACATTCCAAATAGCTTGCAGGGTTCGCGGTTAACTTTAAAAACTGCTTGCCCATAGGGCAAGTGCCACTAAAATTTGCCTTGCCCGAGTGGCCAAATTACTTGCCCGACTTGGGCAAGTGACAATTTTTTTTCTCTAAGAATAAAATGTTTATGGTTGTAAAATGTGCGCCACAAATGTAAATAAACATATAATCTGATAAGCATAAATTAATCTTGTTTTCATCATCAACCATGAAACCCTACTCACAAGAGCAAATGTATCATCCTGTGCAGTTATTGAAAATGTTAATTGTAGTTTTAATAATTAACAAATCTGCATGTTAAATTGGGAAAATGATATTACAGCAATCCAGATGATCAATTTTAAGTCCAGGAGAGCGTATTAATTGAGGAATCACATGAGTAAATTATGAGTGTGGCAAATTTGTGTATTCCTTTAAGACCAGTGCCTGTGGTGCTGCCTCCATAAGTTTCATAGCATAAACAGAACACAGTCACTGACACTATGTCAGGTCACATCATGGAGCTAATGAATTAACAGCCAATAATCAAATATTACTCCCTTCCTTACTCACAACTGAATTGTCTACTTAAAAATATTCGAGCTATTTTAGTCATGTCAGAGGAATCCGAAATGTTCGGATTTGAACGAACTCGTCGCCACTCGTAAACATGCGCAGAAGGTAAGAAAACTTCCGGCTGTCAATTTTCGGCCAAAATATCGTAGGTTTTTGTTGTGTTTTTCAAACTTCAAATGAGGATGCTACGACAGCGAGTTCCAATACTGCGGGATTTATTGACGTCCACTTTAACTCGACATTCACTGAACTAACTGATCCCCGTAGCGCCCGCCCATTACCCCCGATAAGGCCAATGGACCATACCAAAACATAAGGGGTTGTCTGGGTTAAACCATCACCATACAGTGCACACAAACAGATCACACCACCGTTTTCGTCAAAATTAAAGATATTTGGCTGCTTTAAAAAATGCTTGCCCGGTCGGGCAAGTTGCCCATAATTTTACCTTGCCCGTGGCCAAATTTCACTCGCCCCGGGCAATCGGGAAGCGGTTAACCGCGAACCCTGAGCTTGCTTTGCATGACTTGAACAATGTCACAAAGAAAAAGGGTACCTCTTGCGAAATCTTTTTCTGCAAATAGATTGCGCCAAGATGCTCTCATGATGTAAATAATGGCAAATAAAAAAACGCGAAATAAAATGAAAGAAAATGTCAATGCAAGCCAAATAAACAAGTGGGTATTATCGGGGAAAATGTGCCGTCTCGAGTACTCTGCTGCGCAGTCGCCACTTGTCATCTATGGAATGCACAGTTAGGCTCAATCAGGGATCCATGTTGCGACCCGACCACAAGTCGGATGTAGATGCAAAATGCTTGACATGTCTAAGCTCCCGGCCCGATGTAGTCCATATCGGGAAATACGGCTTTCATGAAGCGTTTAAATCCTGTGCGCGCCACGTAACTAGACGAGCTTTATCTTTAGCTATGTGCTAGGCTATCGCGTCCACCTCTGAGACGTTCTCTCGTATGGTGTCGCCTCCGTTCATGGGCTGTTGTCACTTGTCGAACCTTGCTTCTCACTTTGAACTTTCAGCACAGCATGGTTGTGTTGTGGGTGGTGAGAAAGCTTCTGGATTTGAATCGCCAGCAACAGGAGCGACAGACGGGTGGAGTCACATGACTAGAGGCGCTGTAGCGGTCTTAAAGGGGCATGAACATTGCCGCAGACAAAAGGCTTTTCTTTTTTTATTCATCGAATTTACCGACATGGGCAAAATGATTTCGGTCATTGTAATAAATTTCGGTAACGGTAAATTTTCGGTTTATCGCCCAGCCCTATGCTGTAGCATGGCTTTCTTTGCCGTGGGTGTCAAATATTTTACTTTGTTTTCAGAGTGCTTACAGACCTCTTGGTTTTGCCTCAAAATAATTGTCTGCAAAGCAGTCTGTGCCATCCGCATCATTGATGTGCAGGAGTAGCTTGTTGGTAATAAATAGCTGCAAGAAGTCCGCTGTTTGCCGCAGCATCCAGTGGTCCAGCGCTCGCAGTGAAAGTCTTGTCTGGCAGCCCGAACCATCCCCAAACATTTCGAGATGCACGCCCACTAAATTCCAGAAATATAAACATGGACAAACTTGACATTCTTCCAGATTCTGTCTCTTTGCATTGTTTTGAAGTTACTCCTGCAACTTTTCCACTTCTTCGATCCTCCCCATTGTCTGAAAAAGAAGTGTATATTTTGATTTGAAATAATGACCTCAACATACCAATACATTTGTTTATCATCTGAACTGGATTATTTTGAAACAACATTTGGGATGGACATCTGGGATTTGTTGTTGTGTATATTCAGAGTAATCCTTTTCTTGTATATAGCTAAAGCAATAGTCGCTGGCCTTGAAAATGGGTACAAGACTTGACCAAATTAAGATGCCATAAGGTCTAATTTGCCCCTTCTCTACCACAACCGATTTAGAGGCCATTAGTAACAGATTTGAGAAGACCACTTTTAAAGATATGAAGCCAGAGCTCGGCACCGGACCCATTTTTATTATTTATTATAATTTTAATGTATTATTGAGCAAATGACACAATATGTCAGTAGTGATTACCACAGAAGTCATGTCAAAATAGTGCAAATTCTGAGGTCGACTTCAAATCAGACAGGCGGAGACGAGCGCCAGAGAAGAGATGAGAATCAGAAGAGATGTTGAAGAAGCTAATAACAAAAAAAACAAAAAAACACATCAAATCTCCATGTAGTAGCAACGGGGATGGCTCATGGGGTCAGGAGAAGTGAGCGGGAGATGGGGAGTATGAGGTGCCGTTGGGGACAAAAGTCAGGAATCGCTTCACACTTCTGAAATGCACTCTTACACACCAGTGAAATTGTTGTTGCTCATGCATACTTATGAAACGCTATCATACATACGAGTGAAACGCTCTCATACACACTAGTGAAATAGTTGTTGCTCATACACTCGTCAAATGCGCTCATACACATAGGTGAAACATTCTCATACACACCAGTGAAAGGCGCTCAGGCACAATTGTGAAATTATTGTTATTCATAAATACAACTGAAACATGCTCATGCCCATACACGAGTGAAATGCTTTCATACAAACACCCACACTGTTGAAAATGCTGTCATGAACACAAGATCGCTTACAAATACTAAAATGTAAAAATTAATCATTTATTTAGCAGGGATGCATGGTGGGCGACTTGTTAGCACGATGGTCTCACAATGCAGAGGTCGCGGGATTGATTCCGGCTTTCCTGTTTGGAGTTTGCATGTTTCCCACACGCCTGCGTGGGTTCTCCGGTTTCCTCCCACATTCCAAACACATGCATGGCAGGTTGTTTGGACACCCTAAATTGGTGTGAGTGTGAGCGCGGATGGTTGTTTGTCTTTGTGTGACCTGCGATTGGCTGGCAACCAGTTTAGGGTGTACCCCACCTACTGCCCCAAGATAGCTGGGATAGGCTCCAGCACCCCCCGCAACCCTTGTGAGGAGAAGCCGTACAGATAATGGATGGTGGGATGGCATTCATAATGGACGGCCGCCACGGTGGGCGACTTGTGAGCACGATGGTCTCACAATGCAGAGGTTGTGGGATCGATTCCGGCTCCGGCCTTCCTGTGTAGAGTTTGCATGTTCTCCCAAGCCTGCGTAGTTTTCTCTGAGTTCGCCAGTTTCCTCGCACATTGCAAAAACATGCATCCATTTACTCTGATGCCAATGTTTTCTGTACCTTATGGCAGATTTTTCTCTTTGCCGAAGACTATTAGCACTTGTAGAGCGAGGACCTGTGCCACAGTCGTCAACTGCACCCTAAAATCAGATCATTTTGTATTTTAGACATTACACACTACACAGTTAAAGATGGTCCAAAAAAGAAAAATGGATTAATGTATTTCAACTTACATAATACTCTTTAAAGAGCTGACCAGCTCATTCCCAGAGGTACGTATTGGGGCGTATTGGTCGTCTTTACAGAAGACTCCAGGAGGTAACTCAGGTTTGACCTTCAGCCACAACAGAGTGTTGGGTGTGAGTGCTTCCAAGTCGTTGAGGTCGGAAGATGTCCTTGTGATAGGCCTGCTGTTTATAACTGCTTCAGCCTCACCAAGCAAGGTATATTGACTTTCTTCACCCGAAATTTGTTCTTTTACAGTGACATTCAGGATTTTTCTCACAGACCAAATAAGTCGCTCACAGCTTCCTCCGTGGTGGGAACCTGCTGGGGGATTGCTATGCCACTGAATACCTTTTTGCAGCAAGTGTTTCTCGATTTACTTAGTGTTCCATTCTTTGATTGATTTCTTCATTTCACTGTCAGCTGATCTAAAGTTGGTTCCGTTATCAGAATACATCTCTCTCACTTGTCCTCTTCTGACAAGAAATCTTCGGATTGCGTTGAGACAAGCATCTGTGTCACGTGAAGATGCAATTTCCAGATGTACGGCTCGTACAGCGAGACATGTAAAAATCACGCCGTATCTCTTTACTTGTCCTCTAACCCTACTTACTTAGAATGGACCAAAATAATCAACGCCAATTCTCTTGAAAGGCGGATCGTCAGGTAGCACTCTTCTGATGACTCTAGCAGCTCGAGGTATCCAAAACTGTTGATGCAGATTAGCCATCATGTGGTTCCTTCCAGCGTGAGCTGTAATCTCATGAATGTATCTCAGGACTAGCTTTGTGTTATGTGAATCCTTGGCAAGATGGCTTGCTGTTTTGCTGTTTCAGGCATGGCTGCGTGGCTCAACTGTCCACCAACCCTCATGACACCATCTTGAAGTACTATATTGAACTTGTAAAGTGGGCTACTTTTCTTCACCCTTTTTTGTTTTTCAAATATGGCTAAATCTTTTTTGAAACTTCGCCTTTGACAGTATTTCACAAGTTCTCTTTCTGCTTTATCCAAGTCGTCGCAGGTCAAATACTTTCCTTTGACAGTTCTCTTGAATAAATTCATCTTGCCTTCTTCACCTAATGTGATTAACTCCTTTCTATTTTCCTTTACTCTGTCAGTAAGTCTTTCAGCTTTAGAAACCAGGCTACGGCCTGCTTCAATGCTGTCCAAGACGAATAATGGTTCATCCACTGGCCCAGAGAATCTTTGGGCTACAGTGACTGAATTACATGCACTTGAGTCACTCATTTGACCTCCAGGTCATTAATTGGTAATTTGAAGTGGTTTTTGTGTTTAACTAAATTCCTGGACACTGCCTGATTTTTTTCAGAGCTGTACAACCACTAGAAAGGGTGGTTCCCACAATGTGAGTTTTGCTCAGGTGGCCCAACAATGTCACAAAAACAAGTAGGGGTGTGTGTGTGTGTTTGTATAAGCTACATGTTGGGGACCAACATCGGACAGCACACCCACTGTAGGGGACCAAAATTTTTGTGGGGACCAAAAATCTGGGCCCCACAAAAAAGAGCATTGAATTCAGTGATAAGAAGCTCAGGGGGAGGTCCTGTCAAAGTTTCAGGGCTTCCCAGGAAGGTCACAAAAACAAGACGAGTGTGCTAGAAATGTGTGTGCGGAAAAATTACTCAGGATCGCTGTCTAGTGGTCGGTCCCGGTACTGCACTTACGCACACTTCACACACTCGGCTGGTCTGCGCATGTGCAGGACAGTCTGCTTTATGTCAGGCAGCCACCCTCCCCTCCCCCACAGCCCAACCCGAAAAATTGAGATGTTAGTTAAGTATTTATTCCTATTATTGAGTGAGATTACATATTTTTACTTGGCAGCTGGCACAACAGCTAAGCTTGGAGCACAGTTATTGCAAAATAAAATAAATAAACAGTAACAACAATAACGATTGTTAATATTGTTATACTTTATAGCGTAACCTATTTATACTAATTTTCTGTATGCAATTTCAAGTGCAACTAATATAGTTGTGCATATAGATAGCCACCAAACTCCATACATTAGATAAAAATAAGAGCCACGATGTTAACCAATTAACAGTTCAAGAAAAAAGCAGACATCCAAGAACTTGCTTTGTTACTTTTGCGTGGCCAGAACTACAAACCCCAAAGCAGAGCAAACCCAAAACATCAGAGAAAGTACAATACTTTTGTCAAGGAGTGGTGCTGCTGCTTTGCGATCGCTGCCACCATAGTGAACGCGCTACCACATTCGTGCACACGCACACATGCCACACACCTGTTTTCCACGTCCTGTCAGTCCACTCCGTCGGTCCACATTTATTTCGTTGGTCAGCCATCACGGTTGGGTGCGCACTAGATCGCTGTTAAACCATCTTCTACGCCACAGTCCTCGTGTTCAACAAACATTTCTCCCGAACTCGCCTACCATGCACAACTCTCCACTTTCAAACCGAGCGCCGCTGTTACTTCCGGGTTTTTAGCGCCAAGCACTTGACGCTAGCGTGTGACGTCATGGCGAAATACTAGGTTTTAAAATAAAAATTTTCTTTTTTTTGTACAGTCTAAGTGCATGGGGTTATGATAGATCGAATGAGTATACCTTTATGTACTCACTAACATTTATGTTGATCATAAAATGTTGTTTTGATGAAGAAAACTGTTATTTTTTAGAATCAATTGGCTTAGGGCACTTGGGCAAACTACGGCCCGGGGGCCACTTGTGGCCCGTTAAACGTTTCAATCCAGCCCCCCAAACTTGAAAAAAATTAAATGAATAAGCCTTGTTAATGGTTTATTTTCTAAATACTGTGGTTTTTCAAAGACATATATATTGTTGTAATGCTTTTGTTCACTTTCGTTTAAAATTAAATGTATTTTAGGACTCATTGTGCCCCCCCCCCCTCCCAATCAAAAAGTTTGCCCATCCCTGGCATAGTGGATGGGCCGAGGAGTTTAAAAGGCACACATCATGCATTTTTCAGTCAGTTTTAGCCAGGGCTTGGTATGGGGAAGACCAGCTGGTTTACATGTAATCATTAAATTTTCCCAAGTTTTATTTAAGTTAATTGGACAAAACAAAAAAACGCAATATTCTTCTGCCAGAGAGTATGTAATATTCTTCTGCCATTTTATTGTAGAGGGCCATTTTGAGCCCCTAACAATATTATTCAACCAAGAGATCATGAGTCGTCGCCCACTTACTTTCTGAAGTCAGCTGGGATGTCACGGCTGTGACCCTCGTGAGGATAAAGTGGTTCAGATGGAAAAGTAGGACTAAGGGCTTTTTCTCAGGTTTCCATGCGCAAATCCATGTATATTAGGTTAATTGGAGACTCTAAATTCTCTACTCATCAAATGACATTCGTGACCCTGATGGATAGATAAAATAGATTATTAATCTGCCATGGGAAGTCCAAGGTGTCTGGTAGAAAGAAATGCATTCATACACTCATTACACAGTCAACCAAGCAAAGACACAAAGCCTAGGGCAGGGGCGGGCAAACTTTTTGATTGGAGGACCACAATGGGTTCTAAAATATGACAGAGGGGCCGGACCAGGAGCAGATGGATGGAGTGTTTTGGAAACCTCACCTCATCTGAGAAAAAAAATACATTTAATTTTATATGAAAGTGAATAAAAGCATTCCAACAATAATATTTGTCTTTGAAAACCACAGTGTTTAGAAAATAAAACATTAACAAGGTTTATTCATTAAATTTTTTTCAAGTTCGGCGGCCCGGATTAAAACTTTTAACGGGCCGCATGTGGCCCCCGGGCCGTAGTTTGCCCTCGCCTGGCCTAGGGCATAAACACATACATGTAATATCCAATCCGCTTATTCTCACAAGGATAGCGTGCTGGAGCCTACCCAGCTGTCAACGGGCAGTAGGCGGGGCACACCCTGAAGTGGTTGCCAGCCAATCGCAGGGCACGCAAAGACGAACAACCATCTGCGCTCAAACTCACTCACAAATGCAACCTCCACACAGGAAAGCTGGGTCCCGGGATCGAACCCTGCACCTTGGGACTGCGAGCCGGATGTCCTAACCAGTCTTAACTCATTAAATACCAGCCATTTTCACTGGAGCAACCCACTCAATCCCAGAGTTTTCCTGGGTTTTGACTAATATTGCAAGGCCCACAGAATATTGTATTCTAATGCTATATAGATATGGAGCACACCCGAAGAAAGATGAGACTCTCTTCTTTCAACAGAAAAAAAATGTTTGTTCCTATCTTTTTCCATTCTTGAACAATCGGCATTTGAAAATCGCTAAATTTCATGAAAACTCCAATCCCTGGGGAAAAAACTGAGAAAATGAGCTTTTTGTAAACTGATGCATTTTGACCATAATTTGAACTTTGACACTATTATTTATGGCTTTTATGACACCTCTAACATCTAAATAATGCATGCCTTCTATAAAATAACAAAAAAAAGCACAAAAAATATGTTTTTGATAAAATAAATTTATTTGCACATAACACTAAACGACTGAACTGTTGAACTATGTACAAAAATGAAATACATCAGTGTCATACATACTTTTTTTTTGTGTGATATAAAATAAAACAGTTGCCTTGATGCAAGGGCACACAACATAGTTCACACCACATTCTTGTTTCACTCCGTTTGCCTTTGCGCAAACAGACCCGACACTTTCGTTGTGGTCTGGCTTTGCTGGTCCGTGGAAAATAGGCGAGCTTGTGTTTGTCCACTGGGGTTTGTGTGAAAATAATTGTCTGGGAAGTGATTGCTGGCATCCGCGATGTGCTGCAGAAGCTCATCCGTGAGAAACAGCTGCAGGAAATCAGCTGGCTCCTCAGACTCCAAATGGGCAGCGGCATTCAGTGGTCCAGGGGTTGCTGTAAAGTCGATTTTCCTCGGTTGCCATCCAGTGTGACGCCATCCGGAACCACTGCTTCCTGATGCACAACCTGTAAATTACAGAAATATAAACAATTGGAAATATATATTTATTGCTGCATTTTATTGCTGGCGTGTGAAGTTTCATATTATAATTTACCTTTCTTTACACCAACAAGACGAGGAGGAACTTTCTTGCCGCGGGATGCACAATCTGTGAATTTTAGAAAGTATGCATGATTACCACACCATTCAGTATTGTTGTTTCCTCGTCGGGGAGGAGATACGCTCGCGTCTAACTGCACATTTATGCGACATTTTCTGCCCGCAAGATGCATGATATGTACAATAAAAGCATGAGGGGTAAAACCACATGTTCAATGGTAACTTGCGAGCGCTTACCTCCTCGTTCGGGGGGATCTGGTGAGGACTCTCAGCTGCTTTGGCTATTGTCCGAAGGCAGGCGATGCAGGCCGCAAGGCACGCGCACCCTCTTTAGACGCCTGTTTGTTGTGACGACGACGAAGCGTCATCCTCTCAACCAAAGCGTCTCCATCGCCTTGATGCTTTTAGGAAGCTTTTTTTTACAAAAACGCATTCCTCGATCGTCATTTGCTTGGAGGATTTCATTGCTAACGCTACTAATGCGACTGCTGCTAGTGCTGCCGATGCTGCTGCTACCCACGCTGCTCTCCACACTTATAAGTCTACCCCAGGATCCCGCCCCCCATTTGTACCTCTGGCGCAGATTCAAGGCGGATCTTTTGCACCTCTGCCCCCTGCTGGGTGATTTTTACATGATTCACAATGCGGACAAGGCTGATTCTCAGTCAGAGGTTGCATCAGACCCTTATGTACACTATGACGTAAAAAAGACAGGAAACGTACTTATACGTCTTTGGTAGAGGGCGCCATTGCATTAAAAGACGTCTTTGTACGTCTAAGGGAGTAAATGAGTTGAACAAAGTACAGGGTCCTTCACCTGACTACAGATGATCTTCTGGGGACTTTATTTGGTTTTAATCACTTTTGGGGTCTGTATCTATGCACACTCCCTGGTTTTGCTACCTTCCCGGGTACCACATACACACTGCTTAGTTTCTCTGCCTTCGTGGGTACCACATACATATTGCTTGGTTTCTCTGCCTTCCTGGGTACGACATACACACTGCCTGGTTTTGCTACCTTCCTGGGTACCAGTCACACAAACGTCAGACGACTCAGCACATACCGACTGTCTCAGCACTACACACTTTCACTCCAAGGCAGTGCTGTGAACCAACTTACTGACAAGAGGTAGTATTTAGAATTTTAAAAAGTGCTTGAAAGGTTTTGTTCATGTAAAACCAACAGATTATGACATTATTATTATTATTTAAATCAGTATTAAACAGCATCAGCATAGGTTAAAGATATTATACAGACTATATACGATAAAAAAATACTAAACCACCCTTGCTTTTCCGTCATTTCTTGTATAAGTTAACACACAGATGTATAACATTTGTTTATACAAATATAACGATTAAAAAGTAGCTGATTAGAGTTTTAATTTTGTATTCATTAATCTGTAATAAAAATGGACATATTTTGGTTAATAAAATTAACAAGAAATAAAAGTAAAGGGTGTTCTAATACTTTTTTCAAGATTGTCCTAACATACATTTAATGTTTACAGTATATGTCTTCGGAAGAAGCGCAGCATTAGATTTTTTTTTTTGTTCTCTCTCTTTGACTTCTGAATTTGAATTTCTGTCACAGATGTGCTTGAATTCTATTTTGGATGATTTGTGTTAAACTGCACAAATATTTGAAGAGCCATAGAATTCAAGAATCACACCAGTGCTGCTACTCCTCCGAACGGGTGAACGCCCTTGATTAACAACCTGCGTTGAGGTGGCTTTTGAGATTCGTGGTGTGGGAGAAAAATCTCTGAAGGCATTCTTAGACTTCAAGAGAGGGTCCACAATTTTCAAAGATTCACTTCCGTCTGAATCAGAGGCCTCACTTGTATCCGGAATATATTCATCTCCACTGTCATCTGAGTTGGAGTAATAATGCTTATCCATTCCAAAGTCAGCCTGTTTTTTTAATCTAAAAAACAACAACAACGAAATATAAAGGATAGAAGGCAGGAGACCAATAAAATATATGCAATTTGCTTGTAAGATTCCCTGAAATCTATATGGGTTGTTTACCTGTATACTTTTGGTCCTCCTGAGCCTTGGGATAGTAATATGGTCTGGGTCTGAGGCGCAAAGTTCAGGGGCAGGATTTGACAATGATTCGTCAGAATCTGTGTCGTTATTCCAAGGAAGATTCAGCCCATATTTTTTGTCCAAGGGAGGAGACTGGGTTGCATCAGAGTCCAAGAGAAAATTGAGAACCCATTAAATACTTAATCCCCAGAGGAATCTGCACAGAAAAAGGTCTTAATTCTATTTGAAAAAAAAAAAAAAACTAAAATATTAATGAATGATATGACAAAATAATGTAATAACAAAATTAATTGACCGTAACAAAAAGCTCCCGGGAGGAAAACTACATTAAATGTTTTTTTAACAGGGCAGTGAAAATATTGGAAAATAAAAACGATAATAAATAAAATAATATAAAAAAAGAATTCAATGTGTATCGATGGACCCATATGAAATACTTATATCGCTATGTACTTATCAGCCATATCGCCCAGCCCAATATGTAACTGCAACTTCAAAACCTCGGGCCATAACAGGATTGTAACATGGGATGCATATCTTCATTCCTAAATTTGTAGATCCCGAGGAGGCTGCTCAATGGTCCTGGTAATCTAAACCTCAACCAATTCGGTCACAGCCAATGTTCTCCATCCTTGTTAAGAAGTTTTGAAATGATTTAATAGATATACTATTGCAAACTATACCAGAATTTTAGACATTTTAAACTTTTGATCACAATTTTACCTATTTTCTAAAAATCTGAAGAATCCACATGCCAAATCACCTGCTGTAGACACATAGGTTCTGTTCTGACAGATAATTCAGTTACAGGTTGTGTACTTAAAGCCAATAAGAGGGCAATGCAGCAGTCGACAACCTGACGAAAGCTTAAGTCTCCCAATGAGAGAACTGTAGTGGCTGGTAGGTTCTTAGATTGTAACATAGTAAAGACATATACTAGGCATAACTGTATATCATATGATGATGAGGGAAAATATTATTAGCTACGATTTATGTCCAGATATATTAGAAAACTTGTCCAACCAGCACAGGTCTATCTAACTGTAATTTTAACATCTCAAGACACGACAGGATGACCACATGATACGCATACCTCCTTTTCAGAGTCTGTCAAAACTTGAGAAGGCTGCTTCGATGTTCTGGTGGCATCAACCTCAGCCGATTCAGTCATTGTCGGTTGTCCTCCATCCTAATGAACAAGTTGAATATTAATTTAATGAATTAAAAAAAGAAAATGGATCAGAATTTTACACATTTTAGGCTTTGGCCACCCAAAACAAAAACTAACAAGTTCACGAATGAAACAAAACCAATTACTTTAGCGCATGACAATTAATCTTCAGTAGAGATATGTTGTGACTGATATTTCAGTCACAGGTTGTCTTTTGAACGCCACCAGGGGCGCAATGGAGCACAGGACAGCCAAAAGTCTTCTTGTCGGACACCTGTAGTGGCTGGTAGGTTCTAAGATTATAACATAGTAAAGGCACATACAACTCCTAACTGTATTTCATATGATAATGAAGGAAAAGATGATTAGCTATGATTTATGTCAACAATAAAAATGGCTCTACGGGGTCCCCACAAACACAAACCTGACAGTTGGGTGTCAGATGGCCAACATACCTGACACGCAATTCAACTCAACTGGACCCCACAACACAAGAAAAAGCTGAGTGAGCCTCAAACCAGACATACACATTCACTGACAAATATCCTGTGACACCAGATATATTAGAAGTCTTGTCTAATCAGCACACGTCTATCTAACTGCAATTTTAACATCTCGAGACACGACAGGATGAGTACACGATACGCATACCTCCATTTCTGAGTCTGTAAAGCCTGGAGGAGGCTGCTTCGATGTTTTAGTAGCATCATAAATTTATTGAATTAATTATATTTGAGGTTGGATTAGATTTTTACACATTTTAAGCCTTAGCCACCCAAAACAAAACATAAGCTCATGAATGAAATAAAACTAATTAATTTCGCCCATGCCAATTAATCTTCTGTAGACGCGTGTTGTGACCAGTGTTGTTTTTGGCAGGCATTTTAGATTTTGTCCAAGTCATTTGGACAAAGTGCTGATTTGTTTACATCACATTTAGTCATCCCAATTCGTTATAGTTTTAGTCCAGTTTTAGTCAACGAAAACTAAAAAAAGGGTTTTAGTCCAGTTTTAATCGACGGAAACGCAAAAAAAGTTTTACCCTAGTTTTCGTCAATTTATTCACAAAGGTTTTAGTCCAAGCGGCACGGTGGCCCAACTGGTTAGCAGGATGGCCTCACAATATTGAGGTCGTAGGTACGATTCTGGCTCCGGCCTTCCTGCATGGGTTTCCTCTGGGTAATTCGGTTTCCTCCCATATTCTTAAAACATGCATGGCAAGTTGCTTGGACACTCTAATTGCCCCTAGGCATGAGTGTGAGCGTGGATGGTTGTTCGTCTATGTATGCCCTGCGATTGGCTGGACACCAATTCAAGGGTGTACCTCGCCTACTGCCGAAGACAGCTGGGATCGGCTCCAACACCCCCCGCGACCCTAGTGAGGAGAAGCGGTACAGATAACGGATGGATGGATGGATGGGTTTAAGTCCATTTGAGTTAAAACAAGGCATTCAAGGTTTCCACCCAATAACAAAGACTTTTGGATGGACTACAAAGGATTCTTCATTACAAACAGAAAAAAGTGGCAACAGTGGAATCAATGCTCACTGCTCCAAAATAAGCAGAGAAGCAAAACATTTTGTTGGGCAACTGTTGTGGCTTTATTTCACTAAAAGCAACATAAAATAATTTATGAACCACATGCTAACAATTTTGTCTCGTCAACGAAAAAAATTCATGTACATCACGTCATGTTTTCGTCATAAAAGAACCTCGTTTAGCTTGTCATCGTCATTAAAAAAGGGGCGTTAACGAAGTATTTTCGTCATAGTCATCAGTGACGAAAACAACACTGGTTGTGACTGATATTTCAGTCCCAGGTTGTCTCCTGAACACCACCAATTGGGCAAGGGGGCGCAGGAAAGCCTGGGGTCTTCTATTTTTACAGTATAGAAAGGCTAAATATCAAATTGAAACAGTGTTTTATATCATGAATATACAGGGTTGGTGCTGGTTCTGGTAGGGAAACCACAACATAAAGATGTCCTTAATTAGTCCCACAATGGGGATATTTGCAATATGGCATATGATGGCCTAACAGGGCCACCGCCCAGAAAAGAGTAACGCAGAACTTTGTAATACTGTCACTCCCTGACCAGTTCGTTGTTCCTGAAGAGCCAAACTTTGACTCAGACCCACAAATTTGAATTACAGATAGTGGACAATGGAGAACTCCCCCAGTCAGTCAGCATGTTCAACTTCCATAGAAACCTCAACATACATTTATTAGATTGCCAAACTAATTGGAAACTACATCACCAGAACACCACAAGTGGGCTCTGTTATTGTACTTAAAGATGCATCTTACAAACCTGTGTTCTCCAAGGCCAGCTGGTCCATAGTCTTAAGTTATTTCTTCGCCAACATCAATGTCTCGGAGCGCAAACAGACAGAGGTGTGGTCTGTCCTCTGTTGTCTTCTTCTTCATTTTACAGTTGGGGTGCATGTGGTCATCATTAACCAGTCTTCCCAGACTGCCATCTTCTTGAGCGGCATCAACACTTAAAATAGATTTAAAAAAAAAAAACAATTATTCAATCAATGTCAGAAATTAATCTTTGAGACAATCTTGTGTACACAAAACATAAAAATAGGAAATCCACAATTTTTAAATCTTCTAAATCAAATCATACAAGAAATTTCTATTGGAATCAGACCCTATTAACAGCTTGTCTTTGAGACTTCATGGTCTATATTTTCATTTGTACTGATTCAACGCATGAATAAAAGTAATTACCGTATTTTCGCAGTCATAAGCAAACAAAGCGCCCTGTCAGTCGATGCGTCCATTAAATGGACAAAGTACCACTCACGTCCATCAGCCCTTGTCATCAACGAGCTGTTGGAAGTGCATGTTAGCACACCCTGCTGGGCAAAGAGTGAGTTGTCCATGCTTACAATCGACCGTGACAAATACACCATCTGACTATAATGTTTGGGTGATGGTGTTGGAAAAAGCTGGACAAAGGGCAGCTGTCCACAATGTTTTAGTCTGTCTTATCATTTATGTTATTGCAAGCAAGAAACGTCCCAGGTTTAGACAACAGACAAAAAGTCCAAAGCATAACAGCACATCTCTTTAAACAGCCATGCAAATCTCTCTAAACAGCTATGGGATTGTGGGTCTCTGCTCCCAGAATGCATTGCTTGAATTAGCTAAGGCTGAGTGGCTTTTGTATTATTTTCATTTTTTTTGGGTATATTGATGGCATGAGAGATACATGTTTGTGTTAATCTTATTTCTATGTTTCATTGTTTGCTTGTATGATGAGTTTTTTATTTTTTTTTTAAACCGTGACTCTAAGGAGTGTGGTGAGCAGCCAAGTCCCTCCCCTGACGTTGCTTTGTAGGCTATTGCCAATGCACCTAATATTGGCCTGAGCCATTGTCAGCTATTGTCAATAGAGACTTGGCGTCTGCTGCAACAATGGGGTGATTGCTCATGTTATTGGGGCATAGTAGGCTGCTATCGGCTGTGTCAGTGTGGGCAGCTCTGCCAAGTTCATGCTATGCTAACAGCAGCTGTGCTATCGTCTTGTCAGGCGGTGCGTCCAGTATATGTTACAAAGACAGAAATAGCGGCCTCAACAGGTGTTGCGCCCTTTGACACGGCGCGTCTTTTGGGTGCGAAAATACGGTATACATTTTTGCCTAGAGAATGATTTTTCCCCTAACACTTATGGGATGAGTATGTGTTTATTTTTTTAAATAAAAACAAAAATAAGATAACATCTCAATCTTTGCCTCACCTCCAAGTTTTTTCTTGCCGGCGGAAGTCAAACAAAAAGACAGTGCCTCTTCCATCCATCTTCCTGCGTTGAGATTTATCAGAATCTATCAATTTTCCTCTGTACTCCATAATAAAGAATAAAGTCGTCTTTCCTGAAAGGGGCCTTGGTAAATACTCCTCGACCTAGTTAACAGGGAAATCAAGATAGCTTCGTCATATTTTTAAGCACACAAATAAGGAGTCATCATATTCATTTGGGCCACTAGGGTGGTTTGAAACATTGCTTCTTGTGAGGGATAGAGCAGAGCCCTTCTTTATGATTTTAAAGAAACAGACCAGCCAAAATTCATTTTCCAGCATTGCATTAGCCAGTATGTATTAGGACTGAAAGTACAAATGTCAATGGCACCTGGTTACGTAAAAAAAAAACTTTAAGATTATTTAGTTTCATAACAATGACATACACTGTATACACAGTCATATTGGATCGCGTCACGTGATCTCTGTGACGTATAACGTGCTTTACACTAGACTATCAATATCGGACTTGTTCACTGGTCTATTGTGGTATAAAAATGCCGGAGGGCGTCATCAAGTACAGCCTTAATTTAGATAGAACTCCTACCATCAGGTTTCACGCTCACTGAAATAACTTGAAACTGACAAAAGAAAAGGTCAAGACACTCTTAATGTAAAATAACCACTTAAAAAACGATGTCAGCTTGGTTATCAGAAAACAATAATATATCTTAGCAAAAGCGTTAACATCATACCTTTAAATGAGTTTATATACTTCGCTTCTAACTCTGCAGTCTTGTCCAGACCCTTGACTGCATGTTCAATAGTATCCTGCTTTGGGGACTTCCTGCATCTCAGGGAAGGCATTGTTTATTCTATAAAGAAAAAAGACAGTTTTGTGTTGAGAATTATTAATACTATAGGCTAAATGGAGTTTTAACAATATCAGTGTAAGAAAAATAAATTATAAATTAAAAAAATATCAATCCCTCCATCCCAATTAATGATTTCAACCATAATAGTTTATATTGAAGTTTAAACAACAGACAGACAGATTTATGCAGTGTGACTACAAAAATCTTACCAAAATTGCATTCACAGTAACCTTTGCTTTAAGAATCATGTAATTAACCAGTGAACATCGTGTCTTACACAAAAATTAATGACAGAAATTATCATGGTACTTGCATTCTGTTGTTCTATAACAAAAGTGCAAGCTGTTAGCTCCGCAAAGCTAACGCAACAAGCTAGCGTCCCTCGTGCTCACATTCAATGCAAACCTGACCACCGGATGAAAATACGCGTCGGTTTAGTTCTTTAAATGAGTAAAAGCACCATGACGTTTTATAATTATTCAATGCTTAACTGGAGCTCGTCAATTATGTCGATGTAGGAGCACATGTTTGCTAGGCCAGTGTTGTAGGCCCACATCCATGGTGCTACTTTGTATAGTGTTTTCCACACAACTATCTCTAACCATGAACAAATGCACTCGAGGCATGTTTTGAATAAAAACAAACGAAAAACACTTACCTCTCCGTTTCAACAGCAGTTCGAACTTCGAAGTGGTGATATTCTCCAGCGTTAAGCACCTGCTCGAACTGCGAATAGGTCAAATTCAACAGCGTCTTTTTTCTGTCTTAATAAGGACGCGATGAGAGGAGGAGCGCTTGCCTTTTCGTCAGCACGCCCCGCGCGGGTGGTGCTGCTTTATCACTCTCTATCTGTGCCCGCCCGCCGGCATGTCGATAGAAAAATAATATTCCTTCAAACATTACTTTCATCTTCTTAACGTTTTGTAGTGAATTTAACAGGTTCACCACTTTTTTCAAATACACCAATGGAAAACAGGTCTTAATTGAGGAAACATACAAAGAGCGTCTCACAAACACCTTATGATGAGCAATGTAATTTGATCACGTTTTTTGTCACTGCCTGGACGTCGGTTCACTGGCCTGGTGGCAGTGGCTTGTAGACACTGTCACTGAGTGGGAACGGATCTCAAGGTGGGTCAAACTAACCCAAGCAGTGGATCGGTCCGTTTTTTAAATTTATTAATTTTTTTATTTTATGTATTTATTTATTATTTAATACAAGGGCTTCGGCTCACTACCAGTGGGCGGGACCAAAGAATTTGGGTTTCCTTTGAGCTAGGAGGCAGTCAAAGGCAGTCCAATCCCCGGCAACATAAAGCGCCTAGCTCTGGGGACATGGAATGTCATTTCTCTGGTAGGGAATGAACCCGAGCTGGTGTGTGACTAGACCAGTGGTTCTCAATTATTTCCTGTCATGCCCCCCCTACCAAGAAGAAAACAATTCGCACCCCCCCCACCACAATTTTTTTTTACATTTCGTACTAATGTACATGTTCTTTGCATATTAATGTTAGATTGTCAATAAAATATCTTACCTTAACAAAGCTAAATTGATAAAAAAATATATCATTTTGAGAACGACTATTGTGAGGATCTCGAAACTCAGTACTCTGTGGTGCTAATATTGATGAGATGATAAATATGTTGAAGCCACAGAACAAAAAGATTAGATATTGTTTGGAAATTAATGACGTACATAACAAAGGAATATCAGCCTTGATTGGAGTACATTACTGCATTTAAATTTTTAATAAAAATGAAACAATTATTGATGTTATGACCACTATGAAGAATTTAAAAAAACAATATATAGGGATAATTATAGTTTTCATTTTGTTATGTTTAGTCTGTTCATGTTGCATTATTTTTATGACAAAGATGATGGTTAATCGTAGGTTTGTTGCCCAAATGTACCGTTACAACCTGATTAATGTTGAGAATGACGAACTCAAACTGGACACTAAAACGTAAAAACACATGGACTTCTTGCCCCTGTCCACACACGTGCACACACACACACACACCATACACGAAGATCCGGGAGGTAAGGACGGCTGTCCTCTCCTACAACGAGGCAAGGGCCTCCACCAAGTCACCCCAGGGACAAGTTTTATTCCCTGATGGTCATCAAATTATGAGGATCTCATTCTACGCCGGAAGGGAGGAGGGGAATTTTTCCCTAATGTGAGGTTTTCGCTCCTCCACTGATGATCACACTGTTGTATGATTTCATTATGATGATCTGTCTTAAAGCCGTAAGGACATGATTTTTAAATCCACAACAGGGGGGAAATGTAAGATGGGCTGAGGATAGGTAATCAGTTTGTGTATTCATAATCATGTTTTTATACACTCATTAATGTTTAACACACACAGAGACACTTACTTGTTATTTTAACACACACACACACAGACACCGTATCCTGAAGATGTGTTTAGTTAAACTGACCTTGGGTTATGATTTTCTGCCTGCTGGAGTCCCTGGTGATTAGTTATTGATGCTTTAGTTAAACTGACCTTTATACCGTGAGTTATTGATGTTTTCTGTCTCTTGGTGATTAGTTGTTGATGCTTTTCTGTCTTCTGGTGATTAGTTATTGATGAGTTAGTTTCAATAAAAAGGCAGAACGGAGGGTGAGAGTCAGAGGGTGTGCGGGATTGAACTGGCAAGACGGCTGTTTCGCCTCCTGGCTCCCTCTCCCATTCTGAATGGCACAAAACGAAAACTTTAGTAAGTTATTTCAGTCTAAAAAAAGGCGTCAGGGCATTTTTAAACCGGACAGTAAGTCGTCACTGTCTTGGTTCCTTTTTGTGCCTTGACCCATCCCGGAATTATTGAAAGGATGCAGTCCTATTTACAGGCCCCAGTGACACCCCAGGTTTCTGTTGTTTGTACGAGGGCGCTTAATAGGTACTGCTATTCACAATCGTCTTAGGCTGTTTCTTTGCAGAAGTTTATGGACAATGTGTAGTGCTGTAGGATGCAGTCTAGAGCATTCTTGACATTGAAGCTTTTGTTTCCAGCAACTGCTAATGCGACCGTGCATCAAACATGCAAAACACAGACCCTTGCTCCTCAAGAAGTCAATCTTATCCTTGTGATGCTTTCTCCTAAATTCCTTACAAATTGTGAGACTGTTGCTCTCCATTACAATTAGCACATGGTTTGGCAATAGCATCCACTGAAACAGGTTCTGCCTTTGGCGTGGTGGTTTTGTTGTTTTCCATCTTGGCGGGCACAATGACTGTTGTGAAGACTTTCTTTGATTTTGGTGTTTCTGTGTGTTGTGATTTTGTTTTCTGTTTTATAGAATCTTTCGTGCTTGTCAACAAAGTCAACAAAATCCTTAAACTTCACTCTTCTATTTGTTCTTTCTTGGAGATTGCAGGCAAATTTTCTCCAAGATTCTATAAGTCTGTATGGAAGTTTGTTTGCCAATGCCTTTATATTAGCCATGTTGTCCAAGTCCTCCATGTAATTAACATCTGCCATTATGTTCAAACAGCCCATAAGGAATAATGTGAAAGACTGAAGTGCAACACCATCTTCAGACTTGATTGTTGGCCAATCCATGGCTTCCTTTAAATATGCTTCTGCTATCATGAAGTCATCACCATAAAACTCCTTCAAGATTTGTTTTGCTTTGGTATATCCTGTCAGAGGTTCCATATGGATGCAGCTCTTCACCAACTCATGTGGTTGTTCACTAGTATACTGCAGCTAAAATTGAAGATGATCACGGTTATCACTTGTACGGCCTTCAATCCCATGTTCAATGGCACCTATACAGGTTTTATAATGCAGAGGGTCGCCTTTAAACGTAGGAATGGAAAGTTCGGGAAGTAGCGATGCTTTTTGACTCTTTGCTAAGTATTCTGCGACACTGGCTTGCTGTGAGATTGCTTGGCAAAGGCCATCAAGCACATGTCCCTGTTGTTCTCTACTTTCTGTCTGATGTGGAAATCTAGCCATTGGAATAGTCGAAGTGGGAGCATTTCAGGTCAACACTGCTTGTTGCTCTGATAGGCTGTGATGGTAATTGAATGTTTTTCCTTGTTTAAATTGTAACACACTCATCAGGAATGTGGATACCATCCTCCTGGGTATTTTCATATCTTCTCAAGACATCCAATTTAGCATCAGACTCAGGGAGTGACGTTTGCATTGCATGCATTTGCTTCTTTGCCTTAATTGCAGCTTCTTCTTGCTCAAGTGCCAACCTTTGTTGTAAATCAGCAGCCTTTGCCTTTAAACATGCTCGTTCCATTTGAGCCTTTAATTTAATTGAAGACGTTGACAGAAGTGAGCTTCTGTCTGTTAGATTCTTTACTTCTACTTCTATGGGTGTAGTTAGTTGATGCAGATCTACTATCATCAGGTGATATTTGTTTATTGCATCCTTCCTCTGCACGTTTCAAAACGTCCTTCTTCCATTGCTCACATTTCCATTAATTACATTTTTTGGATCAAACCAGTTATTTTGGTCATCGGCAAAATCCTCTTCAGTCTTTAAATTTTGCACACCGGAATTGAGGTCCACAAATTCTTGCTCCATGCCGCTAAAGCAAACACGAAGCTCAGTTTTTTACAGCGTCAACATTTGCATCATCCTCCATCAATTGTTCAATTTGACGTTGCATGGAGGTCAATTGAGCAAATTTGCACCTGCGTGCCTGCATCCGTTTAGGCTTGTGATCTTCTACAGCTTTTCTCCGTCATTTTTAATGTCCGCTTTCCACTGTCTTGTTCCTCCATGTCAATCCACAATCAAGCAAACAAAAACGTCAAACTGACTGTAGCGTCTCAATTTGTAGGTCAGCTGAATGACGATCAAAGTTTTAAGCAGTTTACTCACGCACCTGTTACGTGCACGTCCTTGTTAACTCGCGATGCTTGTCAAGTATGGACGCATGCTAACAGCTAGCAGCTCATTGTCCCGACTGGAAAGTTGCTCCTTAGCTGTGATGTGCCTAGGGTTACACTATCTATCATTAACAAACACAGCCAGCCCTCCTCTTTCCTCTTACCGCTTTCCAGTGTCCTGTCCGCAAGTAGTATTTGGAAGCCGTCAAATTCCACGACGGTGTCCGGCGTTAGGTCTGTTAGCCATGAATCCGTGAACATCAGCAAGCTAGCTCATTGGAAGTTCCTCTCGTGCCGCGTCCATTTTCTTGGGAAGGTATCTAACATTTCCCATAAAAACGGACAGGAGGACGGGGTGGTCACGCCTCCTCTTTGCCTGGCGTTTCGCCCCCGCGCGACATCCCCCGTCTCTTCCTCCTCAACTCGTGGGGGATATCGGGTCTCGCTCCGGGAGTCGGCACGGGGTTAGCACGAAGTGCTAACAGCTGATCTCTTGTGTAAACGATTGATCCGTAGCTCCCAGTGACATCTCCGGACACGATCACGCAAAAAACAGCCCCCAGCAGCAATAAAACCACCGCAATTTGGATGTCCATTGCTGCGATGAGGTAAAATAAATAAAACTGGGTAAAGGAAAAAACACGCGAAAAAGGCTCAAATAGTGAGCCGTGCTGCTTTAGCAGGTAGCCACTCGCGTGGTGACGGAACCGTAAAAACAAATGTGGTCCCATCAAAATCTGATGGGATATTTAAAAATAAAAGCGTGAAAATTTGCTTATTTGTCTGTCGTCACCAATGATTAAAAAAATTAAAATCATTACAAAATCCTCAAGCTATCGTGATACCAGACAAGTTCTGCGGGACACCAGACCACCCCAGTTGTCCACAAAAAGTGGTCACTTCAAAATTTGATGTGGCATTTAAAAATAAAAAAATCACCTGAAATATGCACTGTGATCAACACTGATTTAAAAGAAAAATCTTTAAAAAATATCCTCAAACTATCGTGATACCAAACCAGGATTGGGGATACTAGACCACACCAGCTGTCCACCAAAAGTGGTCACATCAAAATGTGATGTGGCACTTCAAAATAAAAGTAGCCTGAAATTCGCTTATTTCACGGTCATCACCACTGAGTTAAAAAAAAAATAGCTCGAGCTATCGTGATACCAGACCAGTTTTGTGGGACACGAGACTACCCCAGCTGTCCATAAAAAGTGGTCCCATCGAAATCTAATTTGTAATTTCAAACTAAAAGTTGCCTGAAATCTGCACATTTCACTGTCATCATGCCTGACTTTAAAATTTCATTAAAAAATATCCTCTAGCTATGGTAATACCAAACCAGGTTTGGAGGACACAAGACAACACAGCTTTCCACCAAAAGTAGTCCCATCAAAATGTAAGGAGGCATTTTAAAATAAAAGAGCTGGAGCTGTCGTAATACCAGACTAGTTTTGTTGGACACTAGACGACCCCAGCTGTTCATCAAAAATGGTCCCATCAAAATCTGATGTGTAATTTCACAATAAAAAAAAAACCCACCTGAAATATGCACATTTCATTGTCATCAACACTGATTTTAAAATAATCATTTCAAAATACCCTCGAGCTATCGTGATATCAGACCCATTTTGGGGGACACTAGACAACCCCAGTTGTCCATCAAATGCGGTCCCACCAAAATGTGATACGGCATTTCAAAATAAAAGTAGCCTTAAATCAGCATACATCACTGTTATCAGGCCTGACTAAAATATCATGACAAAATATCCTCCAGCTATCATGATACCAGACAAGACATATTTCACTGTCATCACCATTGATTTAAAAAAATTAATTAAAAACTAGAGCTGCGAGCAGCTATAAAGGGCCCTCGCCACCCGGACAACGTTGGGGTACTGGCACGTTGGAAATGTGAAATATTTCCGAGAAATAACGTGAGGAATCTTCAAGAGGAATTTGCTTGTAGTTAAAGTTAGAGCAGCTTTTGTTTTCAAAGCCTCGTCAATGTTTGAAGTAAATTTGTTGGCAGGCACTACAGGTGCATCAAATCAAAGACTAATAGACTGAAAAACATTTTCTTTCCGAGAGCCATCACCATTCTGAACTCTCACACACATGCACACACACACGACCACCCTTACCTTGCTGAACAGCGACGTATTGTGTTGTATTTCTCCAATTTCATACTATTTTCCATCACAATATTTATTCTCTTATTTATCTAATTTATATATTTGATTAAATTATTGTTGTATTGCACTGGAGAGGGGAGCTCCCTAATCTTGTTGCACACTGTACAATGACAATAAAAGGATTTCGGATTCTGATAAATTTAGAATGGCCGACTTCCTGTTCAATTTAGCATACGGCTCCATGAGACTTTTTATTAGGTCTTGGCTTTGTACACACTTCATCAAATTTTCAGTTTGGTGAAACAGAGATATGGGGCTGTTTTTTTTTGTTGTTTTTTTTTTTCTAGGGGGCGATAGCGAGCCATTTTTAAACAACTGTACGACAAAATAATAAAATATTGTGAATATTGAATCAACTCCCGGTTGAGTGGACGCTGGCACGTTTGGCTGCCACTGCTCACCGGTAACTCTCAGAAATTTTTTGGATCCGCTTGTTGTACCTGCTTTAGCAGTTTACAATCCCTCCAGTTACAGTGATTTTATTTATTATTATCTGTATGTTGAGCGATCCCGATTCTCATGAATGCCACCCACCGATTGCATAGTCGCTGACGCGTCTACTGTGGCTAAAGTTTAGCTTACCTATCAAAGTTAGCACCTGTCTGCCATGTGGACCCGCAGGCCAGTCTGCTTCTCGCACTTCTGCCTGTTCCTGTCATGTCATCAACCTGTGTCAGGACAACTTCAATCCACTGCCGCTGAACTCCGCTGGATTTACCGACACATGCCCGAGGGAAACGCACCACCACCACTGCTCCTCCTCCCGAACATCGCTCGTCGACCCTTGAAGGATTGTATGGCAATTACCGGCATTTTAAACATTTATGGGACAGAATGTCAATTATTTAATTTAGCAGGTTTATATTTACTGAATATGCTATGATCGCAAAATTCCGGACGAACTGGCGAGGCTGCCCGGCTCACCGTGGCTTGTCATCGGGACCGGGAGGCGGCGCAGGCGACGCAGAGAGAGGAAGCAGAAGCGGGGCTGCAGGTCCGGTGTCTTGCAACGGCTGCGACGGCAGCCCCATAGGCAACCACTGCCGAGTCTGTACCTCACCAACGCCAGATCCGTGGTCCACAAAATCGACGACCTGGGATTACAAATCCTGGGAAACCGCTATGTGCGAGACAGCAGTGTGATCGTCGTCACGGAATCCTGGCTGCACGCAGACGTCCCCGATGCTAGCATCCAGCTGGCCGGGCGCTCGCTACATCGCGCGGATCGGACAAGGGACACCGGTAAGAGACGGGGCGGGGTGGCTCTGTGTTTACGTGCATGAGAACTGGTGCGGCGATAGCACGATCGTCGAGAAGCACTCTTCCCCCGACATCGAGTTCATGTCCGTTAAATGCCGGCCTTATTTTCTCCCGAGGGAGCTAACGGTCGTGATTGTCACAGCTGTTTACATCCCTCCCGACGCTAGCACTAGCACGGCGCTCTCGCTACTCGCGTGCGTCATCAATAAACATCAGCGGGCCCACCCTGATGGCGTTCACGTAGTAGCGGGAGACTTTAATAAGGCCAATTTAAAGACTGTACTCCCAGAGTTTCACCAGCATGTCAAGTGCCCAACGAGGGGAGACAACACTCTCGACCATGTGTACTCGAACATCAAGCACGCATACAGGGCCCTCCCACTCGCCCCCCTCGGCCAGTCAGACCACCTGTCCTTGCAGCTCGCACCTGCATACATCCCTCTCAGGCGCAGATTCAGGCCCACCACAAAGACTGTGAAAACCTGGCGTGACGGCGCCATGAGTGAATTACAGGACTGCTTTCAAGACACAAACTGGGGCCTCTTTGATCATCAGGACCTTGATGTCTACACACATTGTGTAGTGGACTACATCAAGTTCTGCATGGAAACTGTGTCCCTACACAGGACTATACGGACCTTCCCAAATGCGAAGCCCTGGATGTCCAGCAGGGTTCGCTCTCTCCTCAAGGCCCGTGACGCTGCCTTCAGGTCAGGCGACAAAGCCCAGTACAGGGTGGCTCGTGCTGACCTGAGCAAAGGCATCAAGCTAGCCAAGGCAACCTACAAGGGGAGGCTGGAGGCCCACCTTGCCAGTAACAGACCACGGGAGGTGTGGCAGGGTCTACGGAGCATCACCAACTTCCGTGGCAGCAGCACGACCTCTGCAGACCCGAGTGCATCGCTGGCAGAGGAGCTTAACTGCTTCTTTGCTCGCTTTGACTCGCCCCAACCGTCACACCCCCGCACTTCATGCTCCAACTCCCCCCCACTCACCGTAGAGGAACACGATGTGAGGCGCGCGCTCCTGGCTGTTAACCCCAGGAAAGCTACTGGACCCGACGGAATACCAGGCAAGGTCCTCAAAACATGTGCCCACCAACTGTCACATGTATTCTGCAGGATCTTCAACCGCTCCCTGGCTCAAGCAGTCATCCCCTCCTGCTTGAAAACTTCCATCATTATTCCTGTCCCCAAAAAGTCACCAGCCGTCCACCTGAATGACTACCGTCCTGTTGCTCTCACACCAGTCATCATGAAGTGCTTCGAGAGGCTGGTTCTCCAGCACATCAGGGACTGCCTTCCTCCCACTCTGGACCCCTACCAGTTTGCATACTGGGCTAACAGATCCACTGAGGACGCCATCAACACTGCTCTGCATGTTGTGCTGGGCCACCTGGAACAACAGCAGAGCTATGCAAGGATGCTCTTTGTGGACTACAGCTTGGCATTCAACACAATCATCCCAGACATCCACGTCGCCAAACTTGACATTCTCGGCCTCCCTGCCCTCACACGCATCTGGATTAAGGACTTTCTGACCAACAGACCCCAGACTGTGTTGCTCGGCCCCTACACGTCCTCCACCTGCATGCTGAGCACCGGTTCCCCTCAAGGATGCGTGCTGAGCCCTCTCCTATACGCCCTCTACACCTACGACTGCAGCCCGGCCCATGGCAACAACACCATCGTCAAGTTTGCTGACGACGCGACAGTGGTCGGTCTGATCTCGGAAGGTGACGAGACAGCCTACAGAGAGGAGGTAAAGAGACTGACAGCTTGGTGCAAGGACAACAGACTGCACCTTAACACTGCAAAAACAAAGGAGATTGTCGTCGACTTCAGGAGGAACAAGACGGTGCCGCCCCCCCTCTGCATCGAAGGCGTGTGTGTGGAGAGGGTCCACACGTTCAAGTTCCTGGGAGTACAGATCTCCGACGACCTTTCTTGGACTCACAACACCACAGCAGTGGTAAAGAAGGTCCACCAGCGTCTGCACTTCCTGAGAGTCCTCAGGAAATTCAACCTGGACAGGAAGCTGCTGCTAGCCTTCTACCACTCGTCCATTGAGAGCCTGTTGACGTACTGTGTCTCCACCTGGTACAGCGGCTGCACTGAGGCCGACAGAGTGAGGCTCCAGAGGACAGTCAAAACAGCGCAAAGGATTATTGGCTGCCCTCTCCCCTCACTGTCGGACATCTACACCGCCCGGTGCCTCAGAAGGGCTCTCAACATCGTCAAAGACAATACCCACCCAAACTCACACCTGTTCGACCTGTTGCCCTCTGGCAGGCGCTACAGATGCATCAAATCGAGGACCAATAGACTGAGAAACAGTTGCTTTCCGAGAGCCATCTCCATTCTGAACTCTCACACACACACGAGAACACCCTTACCTTGCAGAACAGCATCGTGATGTGTTTTTATATACCCTATTCTGTACTAAATTCCATTGCACTCTCTTATTTATTAATCTAATTTATATATTTGTCTGTCTTATTGTTGTATTGCACTGGAGAGGGGAGCCTTCTAATCTCGTTGCACACTTGAGTACAATGACAATAAAGGGATTTCTAATTCTAATTCTAATTCTACTACGCATAGGAATGACTGATTGTAGTCATGGTCTTTACTGATTTATGATATTATTTTCACATGCTAAAGTTATATTACTTAGTTTATAAATGTGTGAACATAGTATTTTCATGACCTACACTCACATTCACATCATACATATTCAGTCTGCACATTACAAACTGATGACAAGCCAGACAGCACTTCATGGACAAATATGACAAAGCACATTCTCCACATAGGACATAGAGATGCAAACATACCAAATTGGGCACTGGATTTAGTTTTAAAATCGCTGCATTGGCTCCCCGTGTGTTTCAGGATTGATTTTAAGGTTCTTCAATTAGTTTTTAAATGCCTTAACGGTCTTGGGCCATCCTCGCGGACCCTGAGGTCCTCTGGCACCGGCCTGTTAATTATTCCTCGGGTGAGGACTGGAACACATGGCGAGGCTGCATTCAGCCATTCTGGTCCTCGTCTATGGAATAGCCTGCCGGAGGACATCAGGTCCGCAGAGACTGTTGATATTTTTAAAAGGAGGCTCAAGACCAGACCTGGGCATTGCACGGCCCGCGGGCCACATCCGGCCCGCCGGGTGGCACTGACTGGCCCGTATGACAGACCTGGGCATTGTATGGCCCGGGCCACATACCTTTGGTTGACTCTGACCGCGAGTGTAAGGTTAATTGGAAATTTCAAAATAAACATACTTTTTAATTTCACCTCATTCATGGGCGAAAGCTGCACTGCTTTTATTCTGAAATTGTTTTTTTTTTTTATTCCCGCACAATGTGCGTCGCACATAATGACGTAATGCGTTTATCAAGACATGCGCGCGATTGAATCACAACAAGACAACGTTCGTCCTCAAAAATGTCCGCTCAGGCTACAAAAAGAAAGGTAGATGCCGAATGTAGAATTTTCAACAAAAATTGGACAGCGAAGTATTTATTTACTGAAGTTAGAGGTAAAGCTGTGTGTTTAGTTTGCGGGGAGCAGATCGCCGTGTTGAAGGACTACAATTTGAGTCGGCATTACCAGACGAAACATGCAGAGAAATATAAAAACGGCACCAGATAACAATGAACTGGGACACTTTTTCTCAAAATCACAGTTCAGTGACAGTCAATATGTTGTATCTTGCTTAATGTTTGGTGCAAAAAGACAATATTGTGATGTCTTTAAAATGCTCAGAACCTTTACACAACTATCCAACAGTATATGGAACTCAAAATGTGTTTTGAAGTGAATGTGACAGAATATGTTTACTAATATGAGTCACAAATAGTAAAAAATGTTAATATTATGTCTACCATTGTGTTGAGAAATTTGAATGAATACATTTTTGTAAGGCAACCTCATTTTTTCAGTTTATTTGGTATTTAGTTTCATTGCTTAACTTTAATGCCAGCTTGTCAAAACAGTGCTATTTACTGCTTTTTAAAAAAGAAATACAATTAATATTATGCAGAATTGAGTTCAGCCTTTTGGCCCGGCCCTCCACAATATTTAATGTTTCTTATGTGGCCCCATGGAAAAAATAATTGCCCACCCCTGCTCAAGACTCACCTTTTTTGTTTGGCTTTTAAATAATTTATCTTAGTCTTTTAATTCAGGATTGTCATTTTATATATTATCATTGTCTTTAATTTTTTTTAGCTTCTTTGTCTTTTAGTATCATCATTTTTCTTATATATTTTAGCTGCGTCGTTTTATATTATTGTCTTTTAATTTTTAGCTTCTTCTCTGTCTTTTAGTATCATAATTTTTCTTATATATTTTAGCTTCGTCTTTTTATATTATTGTCCTTTAATTTTTAGCTTCTTTTTTGTTTAGCATTATCATTTTCTTTTATATATTTTAGCTCCAGTGTTTCCTCAAGGGGGGCCTCCGCGCTGGGAGGTGTGGCTGGCCTTCTCACAGGGGGCTTCATCCCGGAGGCTCCTTAGGCCCGGCGGACCGGGGCCCTCTGCACTATGTGTAGGGTCTACCCCGGTCAGTCTGGGCTAGGGGTCTGTGTGTTGGCGCAGCTCCCTGTGGGCGTGAGCCGTCATCCCTCTCAGCGCGGATGACCTACCCTGGGTACATTTTCTCATATGGTTTCTCTGTGCCTTACCCTGTCTTTCTACTAAGATGGTTTATTAAGTTGTGTGAATGCGAGTGTTCTGTGTGTGTGCGAGTTCAGGCGTGTATGTGGATGTGTCTTGTGTTTATGTTGAGTGGGTGGAATGGGTTTTAGTTTTTCGTTGTAATTTGGATGTTTTTATTGTACAGCACTTTGAGCCGCATTTTATGTATGAAAAGTGCTCTTATAAATAAAATTTGATTGATTGATTGGAGGGTTCAAGGGGACGCCATTGCAAAAACACATTCTGAAAGACATAATTTGATTTTGGAGCACACATACATGCACACTGACAAGATTACAGGGGAATACCAGCAGAAGAGACGGAGAGACTGCCCGCCGGAGAAGGCCAGCCGTGGAATACCAGTCTTGGGGACCAGCTGGGAATCAACCATCCAGACAATGATTAATCTGGAGAGGACCTTCCCTTGGACGTAGACCCGTGCCGGGGGAAGAATGTGAGGCTGGGCTGAGATAACGCACGACTCTTTTCGACTGTGCTTGCCCAAGTACATTTTCTCATGAGATTAAGAAAAAGCCGCTCAGTACTATTTCATGAACCTCCGCCCTATTTCCTACCTACCATTCATTTCAAAAGTCCTAGATAATGTAGTCGCCACTCAACTCCACTCTCATCTCACCTGCAATAACCCTTTCAGTCCGGTTTCCGTGCACTTCACAGCACTGAATCAACTCTACTCAAGGTCACCTCTGCTCTCCTCATTGCAGCTGACTCAGATTCATTCTCCATTGTCATCCTTCTTAACCTGACTGCGGCCTTTGACACCATCTCACACACCATCCTTCTCAAAAGACTTTCTTCCATCGGCATCACCCACACCGCCCTCAACTGGTTCCATTCATACTTCAAAGACCGCACTCAGTTCATCCAGCTTAAATATTTCTCATCAAAGTCCCTCCCAGTCACCTCAGGTTTGCCCCAAGGCTCGGTCCTGGCCCCCCTATTATTTATCATATACCTCCTTCCCCTTGGCAGCATTTTCCGAAAATTCAATATCGCTTTCCATTGCTTCGCGGATGACACCCAGCTCTAGTTCTCCTGCAAACCCAGCATATCACTCCCTCCCACCTCCGTCACCTCCTGTCTATCTGAAATCAATGACTGGTTTTCTAATAATTTCATGAGGCTTAACAGCGACAAAACAGAAGTTATTCTTTTCAGTACAAAATCAATACAATCCAAAGTTGGCAGTTTTCCCATTCCTGTTGGCCCCTCCATTGTTTTCCCATCCCCTCAGGTCAAGAGTCTGGGTGTCATCCTTGACAGCACTCTATCTTTCCATAAGCATAATAACACAACCCGGTCAGCCTACTTCCATCTGCACAATATCAGTCAACACCGCCCCTCCCTTTTTCCCTCATCCACTTCTATTCTGGTCCAAGTCGAGTCAAGTCAATTTTATGTGTATAGCCCTTAATCACAGACAGTCTCAAAGGGCTTTACATAACCACAATCAACATCCACTGATCTTAACCCCCAGGAGGGCAAGGAAAAACTCAAAACCCCATTGGGGGAAAAGTGAGAAAACTTGAGAAGGGACCACAGATGGGGGGGAAACCCCCTTCCAGGATGACCAGGCTGCTTTGGATGCCAAGTGGGCAACATTTGACACATACAATGATGCTATACAATGTTAGATGAGATAATGTGAGAGTCAATTAAATGAAGTGCTGCAGGAAGATGACTTTAGTGGAGTGGGTCCTCATCCAGGACCGTAATCGCCATGGCAGCATATCCGAGGTTGAGCCTTTGATCTTGAAATAGTCAGTTTGGGGTAAATTCAGAACAGCCACTTCCAAGTGAATCACCATCACCTAATTCCCAAGCCGTGGAATTGGGAACAGAAAAAAAAGAACAGAAATAGTAAACAGGCCAACAAGTAGTTCAACGAAGTGCTGAAATATAGGGAAATCAGAAGAGGTGCTGCATGAAGACGACTTCGGCAGAGAAGGTCCCTCCCCGGTTGGTCAGTGCCGTAATCTTCATAGCAGGTCACCATCACCTAATTCCCAAGCAGGGGAAGAGGGGGCAGAAAAGAGGAGAAGCCGCAGTAAACAGGCCAACAAATAATTAAATTAGATGCTAAAGTATATAAATAAATGTCGCGCTGCAGGAAGACGACATCACTGGAACAGGTGCATGCCCAGTTTGTCAATGCCTTAAACTTCCTAGTGGGTGACCGTCACCTAATCCCCCAGCCGGGGAAAAGGGGGCAGAAAAGAGAAGATAAGAGAAAAAGCGGCAGTAAACAGGCCAACAAATAGTTCAACTAAATGCACAAGAGTATAAATGCGTCTTTAATAGTGTTTTGAACATTTCTACTGAGGTGGCGCCTCTAATACCTGAGGGTAGTACATTCCACAGCATTGGTGCCCGAATAGAGAACGCTCTAGAACCTGTGGACTTCTTTTTGGCTCGCGGGATCACTAAAAGACCAGCATTTTGTGAGCGAAGGTTTCGGGACGGAACATATGGTACCACGAGGTCAACGAGATAGGAAGGTGCTAAGCCATGCAATATTTTATAGGCAAGTAGCAGAACTTTAAAATCACATCTCAAGTGGACCGGAAGCCAATTCAAATTGGCAAGTATCGGGGTAATATGATCAAACTTTCTCGTTCTAGTCAAGAGTCTAGCTGCTGCATTTTGAACTAACTTTTAATACTAGACATGGGGAGACCCGAGAGCAAAACGTTACAATAGTCGAGGCGAGACGTAACAAACGCATGGATTAAGATTTTTGCATCACAGGTTGATAGAATTGGGCGAATTTTAGCAATGTTACGCAGATGAACAAATGCAGTTCTAGTAATATTTTTAATGTGCATTTGAAACGACATAGTTGTGTCAAATATAAGACCGAGATTTTTTGTTGAATCCTTTTGGGCAATTTATCGATACTCATAGTGGTGTCTTTGAAAAAGGTACAGATGACGCGCTGGTCCAATGATCAGCATCTCGGTTTTATCTGAGTTAAGACGCAAAAAATTGAAAGACATTCATAGTTTAATTTCGGCAAGGCATGCCTCTAATTTATAGCAATCACACGGATTCGTTATATCCAACGGCATGTATAATTGCGTATCATCAGCATAACAATGAAAACTAATGTGATATTTCCGTATAATATCACCAAGCGGTAGCATCTAGTACCAATCCCTGCGGAACTCCGCGTGTGATCTTACAAAGATCAGAAGACGCATTGCCATGAATTACACGGTGCGTCGTCTCCGACAGATACGAATTAATCCAAGAAAGCGCTGAACCTGAAATGCCAACACAAGTTTCAAGGCGTTTTAATAATATGTTATGATCAAGTGTCAAAAGCGGCGCCAAGATCGAGTAAGAGTAATACAGTGAACCCTCGGTTATCGCGGTTAATGGGGACCTCGTAGCGGTTGCTGCTCGGGCCCTAATAATAATTTCTACAAAAACAATAGGGACCTCGCCGCCGTCGCAGCTCGGGCCCTAATAACAATTTCTAGAAAAACAATAGGGACATCGCAGCGGCCACTGCTCGGGCCCTAATAATAATAATAAAAATAATAATGATTTCCACAAAAACAATGGGGACCTCGTAGCGGTCGCTGCTCGGGCCCTAATAATAATTTCTACAAAAACAATAGGGACCTTGCCGCGGTCGCTGCTCGGGCCCCAATAATAATTTCTACACAAAGTCCATTGTGGTGACCCGCCCCCTTTTAAGTAAATTCAAAGTGGCCGACTTCCTGTAAAACCTAGCTCATTGCTCCAAGAGACTTTTTTGTAGGTCTTGGTCTTATACATAAAGTGAACCCTCGCTACTTCGCGGTTCACCTTTCGTGGGTTCAGTGCTTCGCGGGTCTAAAAAATATTCGGGGGCATTGTAGTTTCGCCGAGCGGCACGACAGGGCGCTGGAGCGGTTAGACGGCCGGCGTGCGCCGAAGAAGAGCGTGGGCGAAGAGGAGAGTGGACGAAGAAGAGCACGTTCCCCCGGACACGATCGGTGGCGACGTTTCGCGCGGTTCGGACCGTACCAGAGCTCCGGCCGGCGTGCGTGGCAGTTAAGCCGTAGAGGAGCACCTTCCTGTTAAGGATGTTTCTATCAAAACAAGCCTGAACAAATGAATCAACCAGCCAAGATTGTCTGTCATTTACGCGCGGGGCAGCCCTCGAACTCCGAGGCGAAGCCAGCGTGTTCGACTGCACACATGGTTTTTATTTGCATCAGCATAAGCAATTTGAATATGCAATACATACAGAATGGAAAACTTGACATTTGACTCCATCCCACTTGCCCACCCTCTTCCTGCCTATTCTAACGGTTTCAGCTTACAAGACACCTTTTGTTCATACTTCTGCTTATTCTAACAGCAAAAGTTCACTCTGAACTTCATTTGACCTGTGTAGTGTATTTTCACAAGGCTTAACGTGTTGAACTTATTTTATGGCCATGACGATATTGTTGCTTTAGAAATACCAAGCCTTGTGTTGGACCTCCCTAAATGCAGAAGTTACAGCCTTAAGAGGCCTCGGGCCCCAACATTATCTACGAAGGGTTAAAGAGGTCATCAACACCCCAAGGGAGGTGTTTACAGAAAAGGGTTCTGGCGTTGGGGAGTCACATTCGCGAGGAGGCCGTACCTGGCACCCGTAGCTGTCGAAAGTTTAATTAGAGGCCAGAAAGATACGAATGCATGTGCAACAAAGGGGGCCTGTAAGATTAGTTATAGTTTGAAACTTGCTAAGATGACAAACTAAACAACAAAACTAACAGATGAACATACAAACTTAAATTTCTTTAACATATCCCACCTGTTTATCAAGTTTCAAATCTCATCATCAAAGGCTGTCGCTTGAGGGGGGAGAAAAACTACCCAAAAACTCAAAAATTCTTGGAGAAAAGGGTAGAAACCCATGCCCCGAACGAGAAGCCCAAAAAAATAATAACAATTAAAAGATAATAAAGCAAAGCTAATGCAGTTTTTGGTCCAATACATGTATGTACAAAATAAACCCGGAACATCAAACATTCACAACTGCAACTCTTTTCTGTGATGCAAGTTACATGAATCAGTGACCTTGAGCGTTTTTTCAGAGGCTGCAGGTTTTATTTGATGTGCGTGTAGTCAGCAGTCTGCGCCTGTGCAACTCATCTGCGTTTGACGTTGTCCTGGTCTCGAGGTTGTGCGCTGACCAGGCACAGCCCTGCAAGGAAGTAGATGATGCATCTGGTCGACAGGGCAGTGCCCAGTTGCTGTTCGGCGGCTTGCTCCATCCTTCCGAGAGGGGTGTGTTTGCCACGGAAAACCCTCTTTCCAACTGTGGTCTTTTGTTGGTACATTGGAGTGTACGTGGTGGAGATCCTCTCCAAGGGACTTGCGTCGCTCAGCCTTCAGCAGGGACCGGAGAAGCTTGCCACTGCGACTGATGGTTCCAGCCGCCACGCCCCTCGACCTTTGCTGCCGTCGGGGTCACTGCAATCACCTGATGAGGGCCGTCCCAGCGTTCACTGTCCCAACGAGGTCGTTTCAGCACCTTGAGGAAGAGTTGGTCTCCCACATGGACGTGGTTTATCTGTGGATCAAAACACACTGGCCAGTAATTGTGGTCAAACATGTCTTTCATGTGGACTGGGACAGATGTGCCAGTCGCTGGTGGTTCTGATGAACCTGAGAGTCTATGTGTGAGGCCATATAGGATAAAAAGGGGATAGTGTCCTTCCTTCGGCTGGCACTATCCTCATTGCTGTGATTGAAACACAGTCTGGCCATTGTCTCTTTTTTTTTTCTTTGTCTTGATAAGTCAGTTCCATTCGTGCGTTCCACAAGTCCTGCAGACTGTATGCAAAATGACGCTTTGAGTCAATTTTGCAACAACTGTCCCACTTGTTACAAACATTATTCACAAAATGCATCATTTTCACTTTAAATCACTCTTGAAATTCCAAATGTCAGGATAATTCGATTACACAACACTTTTTCCAACTGTTTTAACATCATCATGTGTTGTTGGAAACAACGTAATCCATTTTGAAAACACATTAATTATAACCAAACAATATTGCAACCCAAACAACTAACACTTTGTCTAAAAAAAAGTTTTTTGTTGAAAAGTCTATATGTGGGAACAATTTCCTCAGCAATGTTTGCACCTTTTTTCTCCCAATGTGTGCATTCAATTAGTGGTGTATTTTTCCCTGGCGTGAGATCAAATTGTCAAGTTGATTTGCTGCGTGTGTGTGTGTGTGTGTGTGTGTGTGTGTGTGCATTACCCCTTGCTGCATTGTCAGCGAGGCAGTATTCAATTGTAATCGTTTCATTTTCTGTTCAGAAAATTTTGCATTTACAAATACTTATTTAGACGTGCTTTATGCACAACTTTTCTTTCATCTTTTGTGATTTTTTTAAAACGCCGTTTGCCCAATGTCGACAGAACACATAAACATATATCTTGGCAGTCAGTCCAAATTGTAAAATGTTTTTTAGAAAACATCTTACAATTCTGGATCAGCACAGAAGTTTCTGCTGCTTGTCCTGCACATACAGATTTTAATATCCCTTGAAACAAAATGCTTTGTTAAAAAAAAAATTCCCACCCCTTTGCGGCCGTCAAAAAACTGTCTCTCCAGTCGGGAGAAAGGTGTCCAAGAGGTCAGGTCGCTGTTTGGTGGTAATTTGGACTCGGCTTCCACAGTCGTGTGGTGTGCCTTCTACTGGTGCGGGAAAAAGTGACGCTGGGCTGAGCGCACCTTATCAGTGTAATGTGACAATTAGGTCGCCGTGCAATGTGAATGTGGTGGGTGAAGGCTGCTTGATCCAATTGTTGTGACTAATATGCAAGTGATTTCATGAGCCCTGCGCGTCTGCAGCCACACAAGGTCATGAAACCATTTTTTGCAGTCACTGTGTGCTCAAATGGCTCATAGTAATTTGGTAGTGCTAATACATCTTAATCAATGAGTTCACACTTGACAAGTTCAAAAGCTTGTCAACCTCAAGTGTTCAAACATTTTTTTTTTCCTCAAATGTCATTGGCTTGTCATAAATGATGTCCAGCAATAGTCGTGTGATTTCTAAGTACTTTGCAATCCATGCCTGGCAATAATTGCGTACACCTATAAGGGACATCATTTACTTCTTTGTTATTGGTTTTAGGGCTCGGGCAACGCCTTCTTTTTGCTTGTCACCAAAAATGCGCCCCTTTTCAGTCAAAATGCGGCCTAAATATGTGACTTCCTTTTTTAACAGCTGCATCTCATCGGTTCAGTTTGATGACGCATTAAGTAATTCTCGAGGTCAAACATATGTTTAATATCTTCCTCAATGTCCTCACTGTTGTCACTGTCAGAGGGGGAATCCAGAGGTTTGGACATCAACTCGCAGTCCGAAGCCCCACTGGGGTCCCGGCCTAGTCATTCATTTTCCCAATCGTACACTTCCTTAAAACAAGTTCTCAAACCCTTCATTCATTATGTAAATTACTCGTCTTCTCCTTGGCCGCCCTCGTGTGCAAGCCTATCCTAGACGCTCACAGCAGAAAAAGAAGGGAGGGGGGGGGCCTCACTGTTCATACGCCAATCACGCGGTCCCCAGGCAACCAAGCTGCCAGGGGTTACGCCCCCTACCAAAGGCTCCAGTTTACTGGCCACTCCTCCCTGCCAATTTACGAGCAGGCAATCTCAAGCCAATGGCAACAGCTCCTTCCCCCTAAACTTTCCGCTCGTTCCAATTCACTTACGCTTTCCTTCTGGCATCTGCCCAACCTACTTTACCTCTCAGTCATCTCCAACCCCCTCTTAACTTTCCGCTCATCCTATTTCACTTACGCTTTTCCTTCTCAACCTACCTTGCCTCTCAGTTAGAGAACCAAATTCTGCCCCCGCACCTCAGGTTTGACACCACTTAAAATTCAAAATCAGGAAACACCTATGCTTTTGCAAAGATTCCTCATGTTCACTTTCAAAACCTTCATTCCATCTTTCATAACACCTACTTCTCTCTTTCAATTCATGCAACCAACTCAGTGTCTTACATCCCTCAACCACATAGGTTCTCATTCTGTTACTCTATACAGTTTTCCACTTGCAAATCTGCCTATGACACCTTTCTCACTTGCCCTATCATTTGGACTTCATCAATCCTTTCTATGGAACATTAATTGTTCCTTTCCCTTTTCTACACATTCTTTTTCTTTCTTTACACATTCCTTTTCTTTTCTTATTAACTTCCAATCTCTACACTGCAAAGTTTCCCTGGACTTTACTATACTACCCAATACCCCAATTTTAGAAAATTGGACCAGTTTGTCAACACCTAGGGTGTTCTAAAAACTGGTTTCTCATCAGTAGGACAGCAACTCAATTTTCCTGTTGTGGCAATTCTCACTTCAACTTTTTCAGGTGGAGATTTCTTGTCTATTACATCCACAACAGTCTGCTGTTTATAATCCTACTGTATTACATGGGATAAAATACCAAGTGGTATTAGTAATCCCCAATCGCACACACTCCAGCTCACTGACTCAACCCCCACCCTTTCTCTTCTTTGTTCTCACACACACACATAGTCAGACTCAGACATATACACGGGCCCACAAAACAACACACACAGTTCTCAACATTGAACAGCTACAAACGAGAAGCTAATCAATATTTTTCAATTTCAACTAACCTACATTTTTCCTTTATTTCAAATTCGGAAAGTTGACAGTTAACTTCCTTCATCAATTCTGCCGCCATTTCTGACAGTCTTAATTGTTATGGTGTCTAGTTATGGTTCCTCAGTGTTGAGAAAAATTCAAATTGCCTGACTTTGGGTTGAATACCAAGCTTCTACTCCCAATTTGGAGCGGGTATTCCTGGGTGTTTTTACTCACAACCCTCGGTCAGTTTTAGATTTCTCAAACGTTGGACATTCATACAATACACATACACACTCACAGATTGATCAGTTCTGTGTCTGTGAAAATAGATAAACTATTTTCGTCTTCTATAAATAACAAACGTTGTACTATCACTTCCAAATATAGTAATAATTACATCTGTACTCTACCAGAAATAAGGACCCCTAAATCTGTCTTCCAGAAAAAACAACAGTTAATTCTGTACTATCCGAGCAGATATAATCAACTACACTTGTACTCTCTACCAGACAAGGAATGCCTTAATCTGCCTTCCAGAATAAACAACAGTTAATTCTGTACTGTCCGAGTCTTCCAACAAGTCTTCCAAAATAGCAAAGTTAAATCTGTATTTCTTCCAGAAAATAGCTAAGCTAAGATGTACTATCTCTTCGGGTAAAGGAACTCCCTGAAACCCTACTATCCTTCAAAAACCCAAAAAAGTTTTTTACTATCTGTTGTATACAACCACTGACCTGTGACAATCTCTCCGCTGGTCGAGACACTCGCGGTTCATGGATGAAGTCTGTGTTCTCTCCGGTGGAGGATGGCCGAGGACCGGCCTCCTGGAAGAGAGGACTTTTCACGATGGCGCCGTTTTCAGTCGTCGTCAATCGTCCACCGCAGATCACACGTTTTCATCCGGCATTCGAAGGACCAAGTAATGTTAAGGATGTTTCTATCAAAACAAGCCTGAACAAATGAATCAACCAGCCAAGATTGTCTGTCATTTCCGCGCGGGGCAGCCCTCGAACTCCGAGGCGGAGCCAGCGTGTTCGACTGCACACATGGTTTTTATTTGCATCAGCATAAGCAATTTGAATATGCAATACATACAGAATGGAAAACTTGACATTTGACTCCATCCCACTTGCCCACCCTCTTCCTGCCTATTCTAACGGTTTCAGCTTACAAGACACCTTTTGTTCATACTTCTGCTTATTCTAACAGCAAAAGGGAGCATGTTCACTCTGAACTTCATTTGACCTGTGTAGTGTATTTTCACAAGGCTTAACATGTTGAACTTATTTTATGGCCATGACGATATTGTTGCTTTAGAAATACCAAGCCTTGTGTTGGACCTCCCTAAATGCATAAGTTACAGCCTTAAGAGGCCTCGGGCCCCAACATTATCTACGAAGGGTTAAAGAGGTCATCAACACCCCAAGGGAGGTGTTTACAGAAAAGGGTTCTGGCGTTGGGGAGTCACATTCGCGATGAGGCCGTACCTGGCACCCGTAGCTGTCGAAGGTTTAATTAGAGGCCAGAAAGATACGAATGCATGTGCAACAAAGGGGGCCTGTAAGATTAGTTATAGTTTGAAACTTGCTAAGATGACAAACTAAACAACAAAACTAACAGATGAACATACAAACTTAAATTTCTTTAACACTTCCCCGGGCACGGGCGGTGCCAAGCGGCCCCTAAGTTTAACCAAATGGAAGCTCCGGAGGAGGAGGGCATGCTCGCGTCACAGTAAGCCGAAGAGGAGCACCTTCCCCGGGCACGGGCGGTTCCAAGCGGCCCCGAAGTTTAACCGAATGGAAGCTCCGGAGGAGGAGGGCATGCTCGCGTCACAGTAAGCCGAAGAGGAGCACCTTCCCCGGGCACGGGCGGTTCCAAGCGGCCCCTACGTTTAACTGAATGGAAGCTCCGGAGGAGGAGGGCATGCTCGCGTCACAGTAAGCCGAAGAGGAGCACCTTCCCCGGGCACGGGCGGTGCCAAGCGGCCCCTAAGTTTAACCGAATGGAAGTTCCGGAGGAGGTCGGGCGTGTGTCACAGTTAAGCCGAATTGGAGCACCTCTTGCGCCCGGGCACGAGCGGAGCGCGAGGCTGTCCGTTATGAAAGAATAAATAAATAAAGAATGCCACCTTTTTTTCACAGGGCACACCGGACGGCGTACCATCAGGTTAAAGTCGGAGTAATTAAATAAATACAAAAAGAATGGCTGGGGAATAAAAAAATAATACGTTTTAATAATAATTTGGTTTTTTTGTTATAACATGAATTTCACTCTCTCTCTCTCCCCGTATATATATATATATATATAAATATAAATATTTATATATTTATTATATATATTGTATATTTTTTTAAGCATTTTTGAAGATGCGCCGCTACTTCGCGGATTTTCAGTTTTTGCGGGTGGTCTCGGTCCCCATTAACCGCGATAACCGAGGGTTCACTGTACTCCATAAAATTTACAAAAAGCGAGGTGAAACACTCAACCAGGGCTGCTTTTTTGAACATTTCTCGAGGGCCATGGCGAGCCATTTCAAAAAAGCTGCACAACTAACGTATAAAATATTGATAAATTTGCTCTGCCTGATGTGTGTGTCAAGTTTCACGAGTTGTCGTTCATATTTAGAACCTCATAATCAGCGTTGTTTTATTGCCGAACCGTGCAATGCCACTCCCACAACTTTTCACGAAAAAGGATGAATTTCGTATTGTGACATCCTCATGGCCGAAACAGTCCTCCGAGCATATATGAGGGCGACCTTGTTGAGTTGCACGGAGAAAAACATCCAAGAAAATAACTTGTATTAGCTTTTACCAGTTGGTGGCGCTACTACTACGATGAAAAATAAGTTGGTAGATGTCTTCAGGGCTGAAGTATCCTCAAATGTGTACAACTTCGAGAAGATAGGATCATCTGAGTCATGTTGCCGGAGCTTTTGTTGCCACAAAGTACAATCGGACTTTCCAGCACCGTAATAGCCACGCCTTTTGCCAAAACGTCACAAATTCGGCAGAGAGTAAGATCATTGTCTTGAGTCTTTTCTGACTAATTTTCAGTCGGATTCGTCAAAAGGGCACCGTGCAGTACGTGAAAATTAAAATAAAAACAAATTTTTGATTCCACTTGGCGGCGCTGTGTGTATAACAAAATAATAACATTAAGATGTCTTCAGGTCGGGACATTTTATTTACAGGTGAAGGTTTGGATTTTTAGGAGCATGTGCAGGGGAGTTATTAAGCATTCATTTATTTGTATTAGGTTCATTTTGTCTTCTTATTATTGATATTTGACTGATTCATTAAAAGCAGACAATTATGTTTTAGGTAAATTTTTTACCTGACATGTTTCGGCGAGTCTTTCGCCTTCTTCAGAGTGTCGCATGATGGTGTCTTGAGACCCGTCTTTATCAGCTGATGTTCCATGAGGGTGTGACTTACCTGTCAAAAAAATTAAAAATCAGAGCAGTAAAAGAATAAGCACAACATGAACATTACAAATCAGCAATCACTGACCACTGCAAAAGGGAAAACCACATCATGGACCGGGAGAAGGGCAGGGTCATCCGCACCGAAGAGAACAAACAACAGCGCTGGATCAGAGAGGCCATTGAGATCTGCAAGCGAGGCATAAAAACCATGAACAGAGACAAGGGAGCCTTTATCCTCTCGACCACCTGGAGCAGCATCTTGGCGGAGTGAACGGACAGCGGGGGGTGTGACTTGCCTTCATTCTTGTGACAGGTAAGTCACGCCCTCATTGAACATCAGCTGATAAAGACGGGTCACAATACACCATCATGTGACACTCTGAAGAAGGCGAAAGACTTTCGTATTGTGACATCCTCAAGGCCTAAACACTCATCCGAGCAAATATAAGGTAGATTTTGTGAACCTGCCCGGAGAAAAACATCAACGAAAATAATTTGTATTTGTTTTAACCAGTTGGTGGCGCTACCACTGCGATCAAAAATAAGTTGGCAGCCGTCTTCAGGGCCTGAATATCCTCAAATGTGAAAAATTTCGAGAAGATGGATCATCTGAATCATTTTGCAGGAACTTTTGTTGCCACGGAGAATAATCAGACTCTGCGGCACCGCAATAGCCACGCCCTTCGAAGGAAAGTCACAAAAATAGGGATAGCGTAAGATCAATGTCTTGAGTCTTTTCTAGCCAATTTTCAATCGGATTCGTTAAAAGGGCACCGTGCAGTACGTCAAAATGTAAAAAATGATATTGATTGGCGCAAGGTGTATAACAGAATATAAACATATAGATGTCTTCAGGTACCGACTCTTTATGTACATGTGAAGTTTTGGATTTTTAGCAGCATGTGCATGAGAGTTATTAAGCATTTTGTCCATTGCGGCGAAGGAAATCTTAAGTGAAAACTTTGAAGCCCCGCCCCCGTCATATAGTATTTCGGAAACAAAAGATTTTAGCCCCAGTGTTTGTCCCAGGTCTTAAGATGCTACAGACAGAATTTTAAGGCAATCAGATGAAGCCTTTAGGATCAGGGTGCAAAAGAATGACCCCTGTAAACATGCAAAAAAGGGCAAAAGTCGGACTTTCAAAAATTCATAACTCACTTCCTGTTCATATTAGACGTTAAAATATCAAATTTTTCGCCATGCCCGATGAGACTGCCAAGTTTGGTGAGTTTTTGTGCATGTTTCGGGGGTCAAAAATGCGATCGAACAATCGGAAAAATAATAATAATAATAATTTCAACAAAAACAATAGCGACTTCGCAGCGGTCGCTGCTCAGGCCCTAATAATAATAATAATAATAATAATAAAAGTAATAATATTTTCTACAAAAACATTAGGGACTTCGCAGCCGTCGCAGCTCGGGCCCTAATAACAATTTCTAGAAAAACGATAGGGACCTCGCAGCGGTCACTGCTCGGGCCCTAATAATAATAATAATAATAATTTCCACAAAAACAATGGGGACCTCGTAGCGGTTGCTGCTCGGGCCCTAATAATAATTTCTACATAAACAATAGGGACCTCGCCGCGGTCGCTGCTCGGGCCCCAATAATAATTTCTACACAAAGTCCATTGTGGTGACCCGCCCCTTTTAAGTAAATTCAAAATGGCCGACTTCCTGTAAAACCTAGCTCATTGCTCCAAGAGACTTTTTTGTAGGTCTTGGTCTTATACATACAGTGAACCCTCGCTACTTCGCGGTTCACCTTTCGCGGGTTCAGTTCTTCGCGGGTCTAAAAAATATTCGGGGGCATTGTAGTTTCGCCGAGCGGCACGACGGGCGCTGGAGCGGTTAGACGGCCGGCGTGCGCCGAAGAAGAGCGTGGGCGAAGAGGAGAGTGGACGAAGAAGAGCACGTTCCCCCGGACACGATCGGTGGCGACGTTTCGCGCGGTTCGGACCGTACCAGGGCTCCGGCCGGCGTGCGTGGCAGTTAAGCCGTAGAGGAGCACCGTCCCCGGGCACGGGCGGTGCCAAGCGGCCCCTAAGTTTAACCGAATGGAAGCTCTGGAGGAGGAGGGCATGCTCGCGTCACAGTAAGCCGAAGAGGAGCACCTTCGCCGGGCACGGGCGGTTCCAAGCGGCCCCTAAGTTTAACCGAATGGAAGCTCCGGAGGAGGCGGGCATGCTCGCGTCACAGTAAGCCGAAGAGGAGCACCTTCCCCGGGCACGGGCGGTGCCAAGCGGCCCCTAAGTTTAACCGAATGGAAGCTCCGGGGGAGGAGGGCGGGCGTGTGTCACAGTTAAGCCGAATTGGAACACCTCTTCCGCCCGGGCACGAACGGAGCGCGAAGCTGTCAGTTATGAATGAATAAATGAATAAATAAATAAATAAATAAAGAATGCCACCTTTCATTTCACAGGGAACACCGGACGGCGTACCAGCAGGTAAAAGTCGGAGTAATTAAATAAATACAAAAAGAATGGCTGGGGAATAAAAAAATAATACGTTTTAATAATAATTTGTTTTTTTTGTTATAACATGAATTTCACTCTCTCTCTCTCTCTCTCTCCCCGTATATATATATACATATATATATATATATATATACATATATATATATATATATATACATATATATATATATATATATATATATATTTATTATATATATATTGTATTTTCTTTTAAGCATTTTTGAAGGTGCGCCGCTACTTCGCGGATTTTCAGTTTCCGCGGGTGGTCTCGGTCCCCATTAACCGCGATAACCGAGGGTTCACTGTACTCCATAAAATTTACAAAAAGCGAGGTGAAACACTCAACCAGGGCTGCTTTTTTGAACATTTCTCGAGGGCCATGGCGAGCCATTTCAAAAAAGCTGCACAACTAACGTATAAAATATTGATAAATTTGCTCTGCCTGATGTGTGTGTCAAGTTTCACGAGTTGTCGTTCATATTTAGAACCTCATAATCAGCGTTGTTTTATTGCCAAAAAGTGCAATGCCACTCCCACAACTTTTCACGAAAAAGGATGAATTTCGTATTGTGACATCCTCATGGCCGAAACAGTCCTCCGAGCATATATGAGGGCGACCTTGTTGAGTTGCACGGAGAAAAACATCCAAGAAAATAACTTGTATTAGCTTTTACCAGTTGGTGGCGCTACTACTACGATGAAAAATAAGTTGGTAGATGTCTTCAGGGCTGAAGTATCCTCAAATGTGTACAACTTCGAGAAGATAGGATCATCTGAGTCATGTTGCCGGAGCTTTTGTTGCCACAAAGTACAATCGGACTTTTCAGCACCGTAATTGCCACGCCTTTTGCCAAAACGTCACAAAACTCGGCAGAGAGTAAGATCATTGTCTTGAGTCTTTTCTGACTAATTTTCAGTCGGATTCGTCAAAAGGGCACCGTGCAGTACGTGAAAATTAAAATAAAAACAAATTTTTGATTCCACTTGGCGGCGCTGTGTGTATAACAAAATAATAACATTAAGATGTCTTCAGGTCGGGACATTTTATTTACAGGTGAATGTTTGGATTTTTAGGAGCATGTGCAGGGGAGTTATTAAGCATTCATTTATTTGTATTAGGTTCATTTTGTCTTCTTATTATTGATATTTGACAGATTCATTAAAAGCAGACAATTATGTTTTCGGTAAAATTTTTTACCTGACATGTTTCGGCGAGTCTTTCGCCTTCTTCAGAGTGTCGCATGATGGTGTCTTGAGACCCGTCTTTATCAGCTGATGTTCCATGAGGGTGTGACTTACCTGTCAAAAAAATGAAAAATCGGAGCAGTAAAAGAACAAGCACAACATGAACATTACAAATCAGCAATCACTGACCACTGCAAAAGGGAAAACCACATCATGGACCGGGAGAAGGGCAGGGTCATCGGCACCGAAGAGAACAAACAACAGCGCTGGATCAGAGAGGCCATTGAGATCTGCAAGCGAGGCATAAAAACCATGAACAGAGACAAGGGAGCCTTCATCCTCTCTACCACCTGGAGCAGCATCTTGGCGGAGTTAACGGACAGCGGGGGGCGTGACTTGCCTTCATTCTTGTGACAGGTAAGTCACGCCCTCATGGAACATCAGCTGATAAAGACGGGCCACAAGACACCATCATGTGACACTCTGAAGAAGGCGAAAGACTTTCGTATTGTGACATCCTCAAGGCCTAAACACTCATCCGAGCAAATATAAGGTAGATTTTGTTAACCTGCCCGGAGAAAAACATCAACGAAAATAATTTGTATTTGTTTTAACCAGTTGGTGGCGCTACCACTGCGATCAAAAATAAGTTGGCAGCCGTCTTCAGGGCCTGAATATCCTCAAATGTAAAAAATTTCGAGAAGATGGATCATCTGAATCATTTTGCAGGAACTTTTGTTGCCACGGAGAATAATCAGACTCTGCGGCACCGTAATAGCCACGCCCTTCGAAGGAAAGTCACAAAAATAGGGATAGAGTAAGATCAATGTCTTGAGTCTTTTCTAGCCAATTTTCAATCGGATTCGTTAAAAGGGCACCGTGCAGTACGTCAAAATGTAAAAAATGATATTTATTGGCGCAAGGTGTATAACTGAATATAAACATATAGATGTCTTCAGGTACCGACTCTTTATGTACATGTGAAGTTTTGGATTTTTAGCAGCATGTGCAAGAGAGTTATTAAGCATTTTGTCCATTGCGGCGAAGGAAATCTTAAGTGAAAACTTCGAAGCCCCGCCCCCGTCATATTGTATTTCGGAAACAAAAAGTTTTAGCCCCAGTGTTTGTCCCAGGTCTTAAGATGCTACAGACAGAATTTTAAGGCAATCAGATGAAGCCTTTAGGATCAGGGTGCAAAAGAATGACCCCTGTAAACATGCAAAAAAGGGCAAAAGTCGGACTTTCAAAAATTCATAACTCACTTCCTGTTCATATTAGACGTTTAAAATATCAAATTTCTCGCCATGCCCGATGAGACTGCCAAGTTTGGTGAGTTTTTGTGCATGTTTCGGGGGTCAAAAATGCAATCGAACAATCGGAAAAATAATAATAATAATAATTTCTACAAAAACAACAGGGACTTCGCAGCGGTCGCTGCTCAGGCCCTAATAATAATAATAATAATAATAATAAAAGTAATAATATTTTCTACAAAAACAATAGGGACCTCGCAGCCGTCGCAGCTCGGGCCCTAATAACAATTTCTAGAAAAACAATAGGGACCTCGCAGCGGTCACTGCTCGGGCCCTAATAATAATAATAATAATAATTTCTACAAAAACAATAGGGACCTCGCCGCGGTCGCTGCTCGGGCCCCAATTATAATTTCTACACAAAGTCCATTGTGGTGACCCGCCCCCTTTTAAGTAAATTCAAAATGGCCGACTTCCTGTAAAACCTAGCTCATTGCTCCAAGAGACTTTTTTGTAGGTCTTGGTCTTATACATACAGTGAACCCTCGCTACTTGGCGGTTCACCTTTCGCGGGTTCAGTGCTTCGCGGGTCTAAAAAATATTCGGGGGCATTGTAGTTTCGCCGAGCGGCACGACGGGGCGCTGGAGCGGTTAGACGGCCGGTGTGCGCCGAAGAAGAGCGTGGGCGAAGAGGAGAGTGGACGAAGAAGAGCACGTTCCCCCGGACACGATCGGTGGCGACGTTTCGCGCGGTTCGGACAGTACCAGAGCTCCGGCCGGCGTGCGTGGCAGTTAAGCCGTAGAGGAGAACCTTCCCCGGGCACGGGCGGTGCCAAGCGGCCCCTAAGTTTAACCGAATGGAAGCTCCGGAGGAGGAGGGCATGCTCGCGTCACAGTAAGCCGAAGAGGAGCACCTTCCCCGGGCACGGGCGATTCCAAGCGGCCCCTAAGTTTAACCGAATGGAAGCTCCGGAGGAGGAGGGCATGCTCGCGTCACAGTAAGCCGAAGAGGAGCACCTTCCCCGGGCACGGGCGGTGCCAAGCGGCCCCTAAGTTTAACCGAATGGAAGCTCCGGGGGAGGAGGGCGGGTGTGTGTCACATTTAAGCCGAATTGGAGCACCTCTTCCGCCCGGGCACGAGCGGAGCGCGAAGCTGTCAGTTATGAATGTATAAAAGAATAAATAAATAAATGAATAAAGAATGCCACCTTTCATTTCACAGGGCACACCGGACGGCGTACCAGCAGATAAAAGTCGGAGTAATTAAATAAATACAAAAAGAATGGCTGGGGAATAAAAAAATAATACGTTTTAATAATAATTTGGTTTTTTTGTTATAACATGAATTTCACTCTCTCTCTCCCCGTATATATATATATATATATATATATATATATATATATATATATATATATATATATATATATATATATATATATATATATATATATATATATATATATATATTATATATTTATTATATATATTGTATATTTTTTTAAGCATTTTTGAAGGTGCGCCGCTACTTCGCGGATTTTCAGTTTTCGCGGGTGGTCTCTGTCCCCATTAACCGCGATTACCGAGGGTTCACTGTACTCCATAAAATTTACAAAAAGCGAGGTGAAACACTCAACCAGGGCTGCTTTTTTTAACATTTCTCGAGGGCCATGGCGAGCCATTTCAAAAAAGCTGCACAACTAACGTATAAAATATTGATAAATTTGCTCGGCCTGATGTGTGTGTAAAGTTTCACGAGTTGTCGTTCATATTTAGAACCTCATAATCAGCGTTGTTTTATTGCCGAACAGTGCAATGCCACTCCCACAACTTTACACGAAAAAGGACGAATTTCGTATTGTGACATCCTCATGGCCGAAACAGTCATCCGAGCATATATGAGGGCGACCTTGTTGAGTTGCACGGAGAAAAACATCCAAGAAAATAACTTGTATTAGCTTTTACCAGTTGGTGGCGCTACTACTACGATGAAAAATAAGTTGGTAGATGTCTTCAGGGCTGAAGTATCCTCAAATGTGTACAACTTCGAGAAGATAGGATCATCTGAGTCATGTTGCCGGAGCTTTTGTTGCCACAGAGTACAATCTGACTTTTCAGCACCGTAATAGCCACGCCTTTTGCCAAAACGTCACAAAATTCGGCAGAGAGAAAGATCATTGTCTTGAGTCTTTTCTGACTAATTTTCAGTCGGATTTGTCAAAAGGGCACCGTGCAGGATGTGAAAATTAAAATAAAAACACATTTTTGATTCCACTTGGCGGCGCTGTGTGTATAACAAAATAATAACATTAAGATGTCTTCAGGTCGGGACGTTTTATTTACAGGTGAAGGTTTGGATTTTCAGGAGCATGTGCAGGGGAGTTATTAAGCATTCATTTATTTGTATTAGGTTCATTTTGTCTTCTTATTATTGATATTTGACTGATTCATTAAAAGCAGACAATTATGTTTAAGGTTAATTTTTTACCTGACATGTTTCGGCGAGTCTTTCGCCTTCTTCAGAGTGTCGCATGATGGTGTCTTGAGACCCGTCTTTATCAGCTGATGTTCCATGAGGGTGTGACTTACCTGTCAAAAAAATGAAAAATCAGAGCAGTAAAAGAACAAGCACAACATGAACATTACAAATCAGCAATCACTGACCACTGCAAAAGGGAAAACCACATCATGGACCGGGAGAAGGGCAGGGTCATCCGCACCGAAGAGAACAAACAACAGCGCTGGATCAGAGAGGCCATTGAGATCTGCAAGCGAGGCATAAAAACCATGAACAGAGACAAGGGAGCCTTCATCCTCTCTACCACCTAGAGAAGCATCTTGGCGGAGTGAACGGACAGCGGGGGGTGTGACTTGCCTTCATTCTTGTGACAGGTAAGTCACGCCCTCATGGAACATCAGCTGATAAAGACGGGTCACAAGACACCATCATGTGACACTCTGAAGAAGGCGAAAGACTTTCGTATTGTGACATCCTCAAGGCCTAAACACTCATCCGAGCAAATATAAGGTAGATTTTGTGAACCTGCCCGGAGAAAAACATCAACGAAAATAATTTGTATTTGTTTTAACCAGTTGGTGGCGCTACCACTGCGATCAAAAATAAGTTGGCAGCCGTCTTCAGGGCCTGAATATCCTCAAATGTGAAAAATTTCGAGAAGATGGATCATCTGAATCATTTTGCAGGAACTTTTGTTGCCACGGAGAATAATCAGACTCTGCGGCACCGCAATAGCCACGCCCTTCGAAGGAAAGTCACAAAAATAGGGATAGAGTAAGATCAATGTCTTGAGTCTTTTCTAGCCAATTTTCAATCGGATTCGTTAAAAGGGCACCGTGCAGTACGTCAAAATGTAAAAAATGTTATTGATTGGCGCAAGGTGTATAACAGAATATAAACATATAGATGTCTTCAGGTACCGACTCTTTATGTACATGTGAAGTTTTGGATTTTTAGCAGCATGTGCAGGAGAGTTATTAAGCATTTTGTCCATTGCGGCGAAGGAAATCTTAAGTGAAAACTTTGAAGCCCCGCCCCCGTCATATAGTATTTCGGAAACAAAAGATTTTAGCCCCAGTGTTTGTCCCAGGTCTTAAGATGCTACAGACAGAATTTTAAGGCAATCAGATGAAGCCTTTAGGATCAGGGTGCAAAAGAATGACCCCTGTAAACATGCAAAAAAGGGCAAAAGTCGGACTTTCAAAAATTCATAACTCACTTCCTGTTCATATTAGACGTTAAAATATCAAATTTCTCGCCATGCCCGATGAGACTGCCAAGTTTGGTGAGTTTTTGTGCATGTTTCGGGGTCAAAAATGCGATCGTACAATCGGAAAAATAATAATAATAATAATTTCTACAAAAACAACAGGGACTTCGCAGCCGTCGCAGCTCGGGCCCTAATAACAATTTCTAGAAAAACAATAGGGACCTCGCAGCGGTCACTGCTCGGGCCCTAATAATAATAATAATAATAATTTCCACAAAAACAATGGGGACCTCGTAGCGGTCGCTGCTCGGGCCCTAATAATAATTTCTACATAAACAATAGGGACCTCGCCGCGGTCGCTGCTCGGGCCCCAATAATAATTTCTACACAAAGTCCATTGTGGTGACCCGCCCCTTTTAAGTAAATTCAAAATGGCCGACTTCCTGTAAAACCTAGCTCATTGCTTCAAGAGACTTTTTTGTAGGTCTTGGTCTTATACATACAGTGAACCCTCGCTACTTCGCGGTTCACCTTTCGCGGGTTCAGTGCTTCGCGGGTATAAAAAATATTCGGGGGCATTGTAGTTTCGCCGAGCGGCACGACGGGCGCTGGAGCGGTTAGACGGCCGGCGTGCGCCGGAGAAGAGCGTGGGCGAAGAGGAGAGTGGACGAAGAAGAGCACGTTCCCCCGGACACGATCGGTGGCGACGTTTCGCGCGGTTCGGACCGTACCAAGGCTCCGGCCGGCGTGCGTGGCAGTTAAGCCGTAGAGGAGCACCGTCCCCGGGCACGGGCGGTGCCAAGCGGCCCCTAAGTTTAACCGAATGGAAGCTCCGGAGGAGGAGGGCATGCTCGCGTCACAGTAAGCCGAAGAGGAGCACCTTCCCCAGGCACGGGCGGTTCCAAGCGGCCCCTAAGTTTAACCAAATGGAAGCTCCGGAGGAGGAGGGCATGCTCGCGTCACAGTAAGCCGAAGAGGAGCACCTTTGCCGGGCACGGGCGGTTCCAAGCGGCCCCTAAGTTTAACCGAATGGAAGCTCCGGAGGAGGCGGGCATGCTCGCGTCACAGTAAGCCGAAGAGGAGCACCTTCCCCGGGCACGGGCGGTGCCAAGCGGCCCCTAAGTTTAACCGAATGGAAGCTCCGGGGGAGGAGGGCGGGCGTGTGTCACAGTTAAGCCGAATTGGAACACCTCTTCCGCCCGGACACGAACGGAGCGCGAAGCTGTCAGTTATGAATGAATAAATGAATAAATAAATAAATAATTAAAGAATGCCACCTTTCATTTCACAGGGAACACCGGACGGCGTACCAGCTGGTAAAAGTCGGAGTAATTAAATAAATACAAAAAGAATGGCTGGGGAATAAAAAAATAATACGTTTTAATAATAATTTGGTTTTTTTGTTATAACATGAATTTCACTCTCTCTCTCTCTCTCTCCCCGTATATATATATATATATATATATATATATTTATTATATATATTGTATTTTCTTTTAAGCATTTTTGAAGGTGCGCCGCTACTTCGCGGATTTTCAGTTTCCGCGGGTGGTCTCGGTCCCCATTAACCGCGATAACCGAGGGTTCACTGTACTCCATAAAATTTACAAAAAGCGAGGTGAAACACTCAACCAGGGCTGCTTTTTTGAACATTTCTCGAGGGCCATGGCGAGCCATTTCAAAAAAGCTGCACAACTAACGTATAAAATATTGATAAATTTGCTCTGCCTGATGTGTGTGTCAAGTTTCACGAGTTGTCGTTCATATTTAGAACCTCATAATCAGCGTTGTTTTATTGCCAAACAGTGCAATGCCACTCCCACAACTTTTCACGAAAAAGGATGAATTTCGTATTGTGACATCCTCATGGCCGAAACAGTCCTCCGAGCATATATGAGGGCGACCTTGTTGAGTTGCACGGAGAAAAACATCCAAGAAAATAACTTGTATTAGCTTTTACCAGTTGGTGGCGCTACTACTACGATGAAAAATAAGTTGGTAGATGTCTTCAGGGCTGAAGTATCCTCAAATGTGTACAACTTCGAGAAGATAGGATCATCTGAGTAATGTTGCCGGAGCTTTTGTTGCCACAGAGTACAATCGGACTTTTCAGCACCGTAATAGCCACGCCTTTTGCCAAAACGTCACAAAATTCGGCAGAGAGTAAGTGAGTCTTTTCTGACTAATTTTCAGTCGGATTCGTCAAAAGGGCACCGTGCAGTACGTGAAAATTAAAATAAAAACAAATTTTTGATTCCACTTGGCGGCGCTGTGTGTATAACAAAATAATAACATTAAGATGTCTTCAGGTCGGGACGTTTTATTAACAGGTGAAGGTTTGGATTTTTAGGAGCATGTCCAGGGGAGTTATTAAGCATTCATTTATTTGTATTAGGTTCATTTTGTCTTCTTATTATTGATATTTGACTGATTCATTAAAAGCAGACAATTATGTTTTAGGTTAATTTTTTACCTGACATGTTTCGGCGAGTCTTTCGCCTTCTTCAGAGTGTCGCATGATGGTGTCTTGAGACCCGTCTTTATCAGCTGATGTTCCATGAGGGTGTGACTTACCTGTCAAAAAAATTAAAAAATCAGAGCAGTAAAAGAACAAGCACAACATGAACATTACAAATCAGCAATCACTGACCACTGCAAAAGGGAAAACCACATCATGGACTGGGAGAAGGGCAGGGTCATCCGCACCGGAGAGAACAAACTACAGCGCTGGATCAAAGAAGCAATTGAGATCTGCAAGCGAGGCATAAAAACCATGAACAGAGACAAGGGAGCCTTCATCCTCTCTACCACCTGGAGCAGCATCTTGGCGGAGTGAACGGACAGCGGGGGGCGTGACTTGCCTTCATTCTTGTGACAGGTAAGGCACGCCTTCATGGAACATCAGCTGATAAAGACTGGTCACAAGACACCATCACAGGGTTCGAAGTTAACTTTAAAAACTGCTTCCCCATAGGGCAAGTGCCACTAAAATTTGCCTTGCCCGAGTGGCCAAATTACTTGCCCAACTAGGGCAAGTGACAATTTTTTTTCTCTTGCCCTGAGTGACTTTTTGTATGACAAAGTGTCTAATTACAAATTGCATGAATTTTTTGTTCGGACAGTTCCCGCCTAGAAAGAATTAAAAATACGTTACAATCATAAGTGTTGCTTATATAAAAATGTATCATGTATTAACACATTAATTAGGTGTCTGCTGACCCAGGATTATGTTATTGTTATGTTATGTTATATATCAAAGAGAATGTGGAATGACACTGAACGATGGAAGGTGGAAGGATGTGGAAAGATCGTGAATGACATTGAATGATTTGGAATGACACTGAAAGATTTTGAATAATACTGAATGACACTGAATGAAGTAAAACTCTCTGGGAACGGGCCAATTCAAGATAGCTGCCGCACTGTGGGGGAGGCTTTGGTACCAAATTTGGAAAGAGACCCAAACGGTTGGGTCCATTTTATATCAGTGTGGGGGTGAAACGTTGGTCTTGGCGGAGCTGTCTGAATATTGGAGAAGTGAGAAGACAAAGTAAAACAGAACAATTAAAATCACTCTTCAAATACATATTGTTTGGTAAGCAGAGCATGATTTACAGCTCACCATTTTATTGCATGCACCAAGCATGTTATACATTTTTCTGTCCACGGGATGGCGTAGTCAAGAAAAATGAAGCATCTCGAAGCCCATTCGTGTGTGAAGTATTTCCCTGCAGGGCTTGGCTGCTTTATGGGGCTTCATTTTGCCATCACTAGTTTTAGATAGTTTTAATTTTTGAAAGAGCATTTTCATTTTACAGTGAACCCTCGCTACTTCGCGGTTCACCTTTCGCGGGTTCAGTGCTTCGCGGGTCTAAAAAATATTCGGGGGCATTGTAGTTTCGCCGAGCGGCACGACGGGGCGCTGGAGCTGTTAGACGGCCGGCATGCGCCGAAGAAGAGCGTGGGCGAAGAGGAGAGTGGACGAAGAAGAGCACGTTCCCCCGGGCACGATTTGGGGCGACGTTTCGCGCGGTTCGGACCGTACCAGAGCTCCGGCCAGCGTGCGTGGCAGTTAAGCCGAAGAGGAACAACTTCCGCCCGGGCACTAGCGGGGCGACATTTCGCTCTGTTCGGGAGCGTACGAGAGCTCCGGAGGAGGCCGGCCGGCGTGCGTGGCAGTTAAGCCGAAGAGGAGCACCTTCCCCGGGCACGGGCGGTGTCAAGCGGCCCCTAAGTTTAACCGAATGGAAGCTCCGGAGGAGGAGGGCATGCTCGCGTCACAGTTAAGCCGAAGAGAAGCACCTTCCCCGGGCACGGGCGGTGCCAAGCGGCCCTTAAGTTTAACCGAATGGAAGCTCCGGGGGAGGAGGGCGGGCGTGTGTCACAGTTAAGCCGAATAGGAGCACCTTCCCCGGGCACGGGCGGGGCGAAATGAAACCGAGTTCAATCGAACGGAGACACGCTTCGGGGGAGCAGGTCCGGCGTGCATGACAATTAAGCCGAAGAGGAGCACCTCTTCCGCCCGAGCACGAGCGGAGCGCGAGGCTGTCAGTTATGAATGAATAAATGAATAAAAAAAATAAATGAAGAATGCCACCTTTCATTTCACAGGGCACACCGGACGGCGTACCAGCAGGTAAAGGTCGAAGCAATTAAAAAAATACAAAAAGAAGTAATTGAATAAATACAAAAATAATGGCTGGGGAATAAAAAAATAATAAGTTTTAATAATAATTTTTTTTTTTTTGTTATAGCATGAATTTCACTCTCTCTCTCTCTACCCGTGTGTATATATATATATATATATATATATATATTTATTAATTTTTTTTTTTTAAACATTTTTGAAGGTGCACCACTACTTCGCACTTTTTTTTTTAAGCATTTTTGAAGGTGCGCCGCTACTTCGCGGATTTTCAGTTTTCGCGGGTGGTCTCGGTCCCCATTAACCGCGATAACCGAGGGTTCACTGTATTTTTTTCATTATCGAATTTTATTTTTTTCTATTCAAGTTTTGAGTTCATTTTCGTTTACTAAAATAACCTTGGGCTGCAACTACTATCACAGCAACGGCTCATTATATTTTGGCTGCTAAATATGCCAATTTGTCAGAGAGAAGACCGTGACAAAGAATGGCCCAATCGCAATAAACACTCTACACCATACGTTCCTCGTTGACGTGTACATGGGGTGTTGCAGAGCACAGGTTCCAAGCGTACCGATATTGCAAAATTGGGACAATGCGTGTGACGACACCAACTTCCGCCTCCTATGTCATCGAGCTTGGCGGCACGTTATCATTATGTATTTATTTGTAACAATTTTGACGTTGAGAGTGATATTAAAACTTAAGTAATGTGGTAGTTAGGAAAAAACCCTGGCTTGGGACCCACCGGAACAAGCTATAGCTTCATTTGTACTATTTGAGGCGCTCTCACAATCTGCGGCGCATGCACACAAGGTCGCTAAGTACGCTAGCTGCACTCGGACAAAACACGTAGGTGACTTTAAAAGAGTGACCGAAATTGCACACATGCAACTGTTTATCATAATGTCATAATTCGATATGTACATTTGAAGAGAATTTTTTTCAGCATGGGCACAAGAATTCCACCGAACATCGCCAGTTCAATGGGATTTTGGTTAAGTCCGCAAATTATTGTGGACAATATACTTTGGCTGCGCGCTCGAATAATTTTACTCGTATATACTTCAATGAGGGTGTAGTGTGGGTATCGGGATCTTTAACACGCCCTAACACGAAGCTGACTCTCCAACCGCCACAGCCTTTTAATGACGAAATTATAAAATAAACAAAAACACTGTTCAACAACATAAAATAAAATAAAAAATCACATCATACTTACATTTATAAACTTTAATCCTCAAGAACATTATTCTCAGGTTGACCGAAAGACGAGGACACGGGAGCGCCTCGGGCATGTTCTTCTTCCTTGTGTAGGCGAATGACATTTTAAGGTGCTTGTCCGCCACCTGCTGTGCTGAACTATGTATTAAATAAGAAAAGCAAATTGTTGAATGTTTTTTCCCCAATGAAGACTGAATTGTAAAATACCCGGAAATGGCTTTTCTGTTTTATTGTGCATTTAAAAAAAATTCAGATTGTCCTTTTTTGTTGAGATAATTGTTGAATATTGAAATTGCACATGTAACTGGTAATTTAGTTTTAGATATTATTTGAACCAGTGGAGGGCCATGCATTTCACACCTGGGCCTTCAATGAAGTCCTACTTCGTCCTACTTGAATAAATCCCCCTCATAATACCATAATTTATGACACCACGGGTGGACAAACAATATACAGAAAAGCACTTAGACAGCACTGACCGAGTGTTGGACGATATAGCTTCTCTTGAAAGGTCCGTGTTAAAAATGGCCTCGCAAGTGAATCTTCAATTTCTAAAGATAAAGATGTCTTTTAATTGTCCCATAACGGGGACATTTGCAGTGTTACAGCAGCAAAGATATACATCACACAGTGGCACCGACGTAATGTAGCCGTTAATGTATAACATTGGCAGCAGGCATTCATAAAAAGCATGCAAATATACACAGTATATACGTATATACACAGATCCCCATGTATATACACACTTACAGCCCACAACATATACAAGTGTAAGGAAACACTCCTAATGCCTGTCTATGGTTCAGAGGGGAAATAAATAAAAACGCTGCAATGATAAAAAAAAATACTGAATGATTGAAAATACTGCAATGATAAAAATACTGCAAGAATAAAAGTACTGTACCCAGCCAACATGTCCAACTGGGCCCCAAATGGGGTAAATGCGGGATTCCTGGGTACCAAGTGGGAATGGGCTAGAAGTGGGCAATGGTACAGGGTTCCATGTGGGCGCCATCTGGGATTGGTGGGCATGGGCTTAAACTGGGCAAATGTTGTGGGTGCAATACGGGTTGTGTATGGGCTAAGTGGGCATGGGTTAGAACTGGTAAAGATAAAGATAAAGATGTCCTTTATTAGTCCCACAATGGGGAAATTTGAGGTGTTACAGCAGCAAAGATATAGCTCACACAGAGTCGGCGGCGTAATGTAGCCGTTAATGTATAACATTAGCAGCAGACATTCATAAAAAGCATGCAAATATACACAGTATAAACGTATCTAAGTGTAAGGAAACACTCCTAATGTCTGTCCATTATACAGAGGGGAAAATGCTGTAATGATAAAAACTACTGAATCTACTACTGAAACCATTTATAGGTCCTATTTGGGTTATGTGTGGGCTAAGTGGGCATGGGTTAGAACTGGTCAACCATGTGAGGGTCTCATATGGGCTGTATATGGGCCAAGTGGGCATGGGTTAGAGCTGGTCAACCATGTCTGGGTCCTATTTGGGTTATGTGTGGGCTAAGTGGGCATGGGTTAGAAGTGGTCACCATTTATCGGTCCTGTTTGGGTTATGTGTGGGATAAGTGGGCATAGGTTAGAGCTGGTCAACCATGTCTGGGTCCTGTATGGGTTATGGATGAGCTAAGCGGGCATGGGTTTGAAAATTTGTTCTGGAGCCTTTTTGATATTTAATGCATGCTATGCTAATAGTAACCACCCGAAGACTATTCTCAGTAGAACTATTCAATGGATGCCAAAACGATAGAGACATGGCCATGGAGCCTATGCTGCGAGATTGTGAAAGGACTGTAGGATTTTTGAGGACCAGAAGTCAGCTTTTATTAGGTTTGACATTGATTTAACTTATGGAACAATGCAAATTATGGTCGGGTTGTTGTTGGACTTTTTCCGCTTTTGACTAAGGGACGGGTGTTTTTATTTTCTGGGACTCTTTAGAACAAGCGGCACGGTGGCGGACTGGTTAGCAAGTCCGCATCACAGTACAGAAGTGCAAGGTTCTCCCTGTGCCTGCTAGGGTTTTCGCCGGTTTCCTCCCACTTTCCAAAAACATTCATGATAGGTTGATTGGTCACTGGTCCAAGGTCTGAGTGTGAGAGCGGATGGTTGCTTGTCTCTGTGTGCCCTGCGATTGACTGGCAACCAGTTCAGGGTGTACCCTGTCGACTGCCCGAAGACAGCTGGGATAGGCTCCAGCACTCCCGGGGACCCTTGTGAGGACAAGAAGCAGTACAGAGGATTGATTGATTTATTAAAATTAAAATTAAATTCATGTATTTATCTATGCTAAATTTAACAAGGCTGGACGTTATATTTTGTGAATTTACATGTACCCCCAACTGTGACTTAATAACCCTTAAGGGACAAGATAACATTTTATAATATTCCAGACAGCTAAGATTGTCATCTATGAACTATTTGACAAGGCAGGTCCAGCATCGTCAGCCACATCCAACAGTCAACACAGTTACTTTTTTTTTAATAAACAAAATCAACATTATTAATTAATGTTATTTTATTAATTCTGTATGCTGTGAAAGATCTTTATTCAAAGTATATTTGAAGTTATTTCTACCTTATTGCTTGATTTTTGTAGATTCAAGTTGGAGTTGTCAAAATTACAGATTCTTTTGAAGGCAGCATATTCAAACTGTGAGAAAAGGAGCGAATGCAAGCTACGCGGTCTTTGAGGTGCGGCAGAAGAGCTGAAAGCACGGTGAGTCCCGAACGATAATTGAATTAATTAATTAATCTTGGGTAAATGTCTGGCTCTCATTTTTTAGACTTACTTTACAATGTGTTTTGTAATTTTTCAAGGTTGCCTGTGTTGGAAAACTGCTTGGTGCGTTAGCTAAAACACAGTATGCTAAAATGATAAGTGACGAGAACACAGAGGGTATATCAACAACGTACGTACTCGAATTATTTTGGGGAAAACTTAAGTACATTATAATCACCCTTTTAATAATACTGATAAGCGTTGTGTGTTTTATTTATTTTTATGAGGACCTTTACAACGAGCTACATATTGTTAGCATTGGGCCTACGACGCTAAACACAGTGTCCCTCGATCTCTCTCCAAAATTCTCCAAAAGACTTAAGCTTTCACTCAAATTAATACAATCTACTCCACTAGCTCATTTAAGGCTTTTTTGTGATGTGTTTGATTTGGGTAAGTAAAGCAAAACATATTAACTGTTGAATGTTGCCTGTTATTTAAATAATAGAAATTCAAGATGAAAGTTGAACAGATATTGAAATGCTAGATTGGCTCATTCAGAATCATGCCACAATGTGCTTTGTATGTTTTGTGTGTGGGTTTATCAAGCTCTAATTCAATGCAGTGTCCAAAACGAGCGCGCATAATTGTTGGATGAATGTTGGTTAATAGAGTCAGATAATAGTTAAAATTCCAACAGTTGAACAGATGTTGAAATGCTAGATTGGCTCATTCAGAATCATGCCACAATGTGCTTTGTATGTTTTGTGTGTAGGCTTATCAAGCTCTAATTCAATGCAGTGTTGAGCTGCATTTGAGAGGAACTACGTAAGTAACTAATGTGGAAAAATTGTGACTTCTTTGTGTACTTTTATTTTGAATATTCAAATTTTGTGGGTAAAGGTTAGAGAAAATAAGTTAAAAATGAGAGCTGTACAGGTATTTAAGTTTTTGGTTTGTAAAATACCCGAATGTGGGTTTCAGCAGGTGAGGCAATGATTGGACAGAGCAAAAGCTATGCTCCAAAATAGAAGTAATTACACCTTCACTAGACTAACCTGCAGCTAATTACATAATTATAAAATTAACACTTTAACCTGGCTTCCCCATCACAGATGTATTCTTTTAAATGCAAAGCTTTTTGTTCTAGCTTTTGTTGTTAAATGACATTCATGCCCAAGTGTCTATGCATCCATTGCAGGGATGTTTTCTCAAGTGACGAGTCTGATGCCTGTGATGACGAAGTACCATCTACACCTCCCCATGGATTGTCACAGAGAAAAAGCTTCCTAACCAAGAGAGGCGCTGCAGAAGGTCCTTGAGTACGTCCAACGTGTTGAGTCTGTGAGTCTACTGCAGGATCTAATGCAGGTATGAAAATGATGAAATTTTAATGTATTATCTTCAAAATTATAAATAATTATTTAATTTTTTTGAAATATAAAATTAGGTACCCTAAACCCAAGTAGGAACCCCAGTCCCAGTACATTCCTGATTCTGGAGCTACAGAGATCAAACCATCCTACTGTATCACTAAATAGCCCCACCTCTAAAACCCTGATTCGGAAGGCCGAGTTGAAAGACTTCAGAGTTCAAGATGGTCAACTGCAACTATGATAAGCCGAATGTGTTCACCCCAAGTCGGAAACTGAGAAAAAGACTCAATTTTCACATGATTTCAGTCCCTTCTATATTTAAAAGAATGTATTGGGGCTCTAAAAATGTGAAATATTTTTACAAGTATTTCTTTTACTACTCATAGGCAGTTTCATAATAATAGTACAATTTGGCATCGTGTATTGTTTTTTGGTTCCATTCAAAATGCACAAGACGTATAGACATATTTTGTTTGTGGATCGCTGCAGCATCACACGAGCGCACAGAGACAAACGTGGCAGCAACTTAAAACAATTAAAATATCGAATCGAAATCGAGAACTGAAAATCAAAAATCGAATCGGGGCTTGAGTGAATCGTTACCTCCCTAATCATAATCATTTTGGTAGAATGTTGGGCTCTTGCCCTTTGAGTGTATATGGCGTTACCGAAGCTGTTCACTTAATCGACAATTCCTTTCCTGTGACGTTTATCATACCCAGTTTAACTGCCAAAATATTTTTAAGTGTGTGATGATTATCTGGATCGAGTGACACCCATGTTATAATGGTTGCAGGTATTGGTGGATTGGACGATAGTGTCAGAACAATGATGGCGTTCATCATGACAAATCCTCTGTCTCTGAAGTACAATCTCTTTGGACATCGTAGCAAGAACAAGCGCCGAGACCTGCCTTTTTCGGATGTTCTATACGGTAATATATTTTTTTTTTTTTTTTTTTTTTAAGGGATTGTGGTGTGAAGACATTTCAGCATGTCCCATAAGGTTTCACAATCATTAAATAGCTTTACTAAGTTGGCTTCTTGTCTTTTTTGTTTTAGGAGCACTGAAAAGGAATGGAGCCACAAAGGACATCAACGAGAAGGACACAGGCAACCCTGTCCAAGTGGTTCATGGGAGCTTGTGATCAAGGTGGGAATAGGGCAGTTCGAGCTCGGAGATCTCAAGGCAACTGTCAGGTTTAAAACGTCCTGACGCCATTTTTAGACTGAAGGTGGCATAAATCCAGACCAAACCAGTTAGAGTTTTGTTTTTGACCATTCGCGAATGGGAGAGGAAGTCAGGAGGTGAAGCAGGCGTCTTGCCAGTTCAATCTCGCGCACTCTCTCTCACTCTCTACCACCCGTTCGGTCTTTTATCAGCAACCGAAGCAGACAATGGAGGTCTGTCTGAAATTCTAGCAGGCAGGCAGGAAGCAATCAACCACAGTAGTCAGTCAGGAATTCGAAACTAAAGTGTGTGCGTGTGTTCCAGTTGTGCGCGTGTGTGCTAAAGCAATAATGTGAGTGTCTGTGTGTGTGTGCGCAATTATAACTGATACAAATAGTGTATAAAAACATGATTAGAAATACACAAACTATTTACATATCCTCATCCCATCTCACATTCCCCCGTTTGTGGGTTTAAATCATGTCCTTACGGCTTTAAGACAGATCATCATAATGAAATCATACAACAGTGTGGTCATCCGTGGAGGGGCGAAAACCCTCAGTAGGGACAAAATTCCCCTCCTCCCTTCCGGCGTGGAACGAGATTCTCATGGTATGTTGGTCACTTGGGAATAAAACATAAAAAAACTTCAATATACCTAGTGAAAAATAACAAAACTGTCTCCACGCAGAGCTTGTCTCCACGCAGAGCTTGTCTCTGCGGCGACTTGATGGAGGCCCTTGCCTCGTTGTAGGAGGGGACAGCCGTCTTTACCTCCCGGATCTTTGTGTGTGGTGTATGTGTGTGCATGTGTGGGGGCAGGGGCAAAAGGGTCCATGTGTTATTTAGGTTTCAGTGTCCAGTTCGAGTTTGTCATTGTCCAGTTCGAATTCGTCATTCTCAACATCAATCAGGTTGTAATGGTACATTTGGGCAACAAACATGCAGTTAATAATCATCTTTGTCATAAGAATAATGCAACATGAACAGACTACACATAACAAAAATGAAAACCATAATTATCCCGATATATTGTCTTTCAAATTCTTCGTAGTGGTCATAACATCAATAATTGTTTCATTTTATTAAAAATGTAAATGCAGTAATGTTCTCCAATCAAGGCTAAAATTCTTTATGTACGTCATTAATTTCCAAACAATATCTAATCTTTTTGTTCTGTGGCTTCAACATTCGTATCTGTGGCTGGTTGTGCGGTTCCGATGTGCGTGTGGTCCGATATTGTGACTCAGGTGGGCTCCTGTTCGAGGGATTCGCGTTGCTCGGCCTTTAGCTGGAAACCGGAGAAGCTTGTACTGCAACTGGTGGATCCAGCTGCCACGCCCCGCGACCTTTGCTGCCGTCGGGGTCACTGCAATCATCTGGCGAGGGCCATCTCAGCATTCACTTGTCCCAACGAAGTCGTTTCAGCACCTTGAAGAAGAGTTGGTCTCCCACACGGACGTGATTTCTCTGTGGATCAGAACACACTGGCCAGTAATTGCGTCTTTTTTTTTTTTTTTTTTCTTTTTGGTCAAAACATGTTTCCCATGTGGACTGGGACTGATGTGCCAGTCGCTGGTGGTTCTGATGAACCTGAGAGTCGATAGGGGATAGTGTCCTAACTTCGGCTGGCACTATCCTCATTGCTGTGATTGAAACACAGTCTGGTCATTGTCTCCTTTTTTTCCCTCATTTTCTTGATAAGTCTGCCCTTAACAGTCCCATTAGTGCGTTCCACAAGTCCTGCAGACTGTATTCACAATGACGCTTTGAGTCAATTTTGCAACAACTGTCCCACTTGTTACAACATCATTCACAAAATGCATAATTTTCACTTCAAATCACTTCTTGAAATTCCAAATGTCAGGATAATTTGTGTTAGGTTGAAGATGTATTTTATTCCATATTTTACTCTATTAGTATTGCAAAAGAATTGTTCCACAGCGTGACCCATGTTTGACCATATGGATGAGAAGACTTCACAGAGAAGCGGATGCCTGAAGACTGGATCAACGTCTGCAACATCAAAGGAGGTGTGCTGAGACACACCTCTGAAACAAAAGGACTGAGACTTTAGTACCAGAGCACTAAAAGGGCATATCTGCCTTTTCAATCAGTGGATGACTGCCATTGATGTCTGTCTTTCCTCTTGTGTCTGAGATGTTTACATGTTCCTGCTGGTGCTCCCCCCTTCATCCCTTAGTGCAAATACATTGTATTGTTAGGGACTTCCCTAATAAAATAGAGGGCTCGGCGGAGTGTGCTCCAGAACGAATTTGGAGATGTAACTGAGCACACCTCTGTTCGTTCTCCTCGCGAGTAAAAGATCAACTCTTGTCTTCCTTCCATTCATTTAGCCTATGTTCAGTGAATGCTTAGGTGATTGAACCTGACAATTTGATTACACAACACTTTTTCCAACTGTTTTAGCATCAACATATGTTGTCGGAAACAACTTAATCCATTTTGAAAACATATGAATTACAACCAAACAATATTGCATCTCAAACAAATAACACTGTCTAAAAAAAAGTTTTTTGTTGAAAAGTCTGTATGTGGGAACAATTTCATATCATACTACCCCTCTCTTGACACATGGTTATGCTCGTGTGTCACTCTTATTACTTTTCCAATCAATGAATTAGGCAGCCAGAATTTGCCATCTGCCAATTTGCTGATCCTGTCCTCAGCAATGTTTGCACCTTTGTTCTCCCAATTTGTGCGTTCAATTACTGGTACCTTTTTCCCTGGCGTGGGATCAAATTGTCAAGTTGATTTTCTGCGTGTGTGTGCGTGTGGGGGTGTGTTCATTTTCCCTTTTAGCTGCGCTGTGTCGATATAAAGGCGAGGCAGTTTCCAATTGTAATTGTGTCATTTTCTGTTAAGTGAATTTTGCGTTCACAAATAACTATTTTAGACGTGCTTTATGCACAACTTTTCTTTTCCTGTTGTGGTTTTTAAAGCCCAATGTCGACAGAACGCATGAACATTTATCTTGACTGTCAGTCCACATTGTAACCATACAACTCATACAAGATGGGAAACCCCAAATTTTAATTAGCTCACACCCGCCTACGCTCTTCCTGCTTATCCTAACAATCTCTTATCCGTTGGTATCACAATGTTAGTACTCCCATCGCATAAAAGTCAGTTTGATTTCAGGCTGCGACCTTGGTTCTCAAACACTTTTACTTCTTATCAGTCTGGAATGCGCACCTGGTCTGTGTTACAAGTCTGAGTTCCTCCAGTCGGGAGGAAGGTCAAGTCGCGGTTTGGTGATAATTTGGACGGCTCCACAGTCGTGTGGCGCCTCCTAGATGATGCGGGGAAAAAATGACGCTGGGCTGAAATGCACCGCAACTTATCAGTATAATGTGTCCCTGTGACAATTAGGCCGGCGTGCAATGTGAATGTGGTGGGAAAAGAATGTAATTTTTTGATTCCTTAAAGCAGCAGTGAAAGCTCTTAATCACACTCTAAGTGGTTCTCTGCCACGAAATCCAAATTGTTGTGACTAAATATGCAAATGAATTCATTTTGCCCTGGTTCCTGCAGTAACCCAGGCTAATGAAGTCATTTTTTGCAGTCACTGTTTTGCTCAAATGGCTTATAATAATTTGGTAGTGCGTTAAGATGCTTTGTCGATACAATCTTGTAGTGTATCTTCACAAGTTCCAACATACACAACCCATTCCATGGCCATGACGATACTGTTTTAAAGATTACCAAGGCTTGTTGGACCTTTCTCTGCCACATAAATTACAGCCCTGAGAGGCACTGGGCCTCAACTTTATCTATGAAGGGTCAGGGATTTAATGGGGGTCACCGAGGCGTCCCAAGGAAAGTTTTTACAGAAAAGTGGTCTGGCAATATCTTTTCTCTTTCTTATCACTGACAATGCGCCCCTTTAAAGTTTTGACGTTTGTTTGAATTCGCCCGTGCTTATTAATTCTATTGAAGTCCAATTTTGTCAGTGTATCACGGCCTAATGAGTAAAACGCATGTTGATGTAGAACTCCTTCTACACACACTTTTATGTTTGACTTTTTACGTCACGTGATCCTCCATTGCTACCACAACTCGTCCTGAAAAGTTAATGTTTTGTAACAAGACTTACTGCTTCCTCCTTTCTTTCTTTTCTTTTTCCTTCCTTCTGCCCAACACGTTCATGCTTTCTGTGCATAATTTAGAATTTTCTTTTCCATTTTACAAGTTGGCCAATTTAAATTAGGTTGTTTTATTTGAAAAGCCTGTAATTCTCTTTTTTTTCCCCTTTTCACCTAATCACAAATTTCTTATCACAAAAATGAACATGTTAATTCTATTTTATTTCCTATTTTTCCAATCTTGTGACTCATTTCACTTCAACCAGTTCTACCTTAAAGTGGACAAGTACACATCAATGTTTTTTGTAGTTTCTATTTTCTTCTCTGCTTTAATGAAAATTATAGCCCTTCTAGCCAAATTTTTCCTGTGTCATTTCTATCTCTGCATTTCATTCCATTTCTGGCCTACCTTAATACTAAAACAAAAATGCTCTTTCAAAAATTAAAACTATCTAAAACTAGTGATGGCAAAATGAAGCCCCATAAAGCAGCCAAGCCCTGCAGGGAAATACTTCACACACGAATGGGCTTCGAGATGCTTCATTTTTCTTGACTACGCCATCCCATGGACAGAAAAATGTATAACATGCTTGGTGCATGCAATAAAATGGTGAGCTGTAAATCATGCTCTGCCCACCAAACAATATGTATTTGAAGAGTGATTTTAATTGTTCTGTTTTACTTTGTCTTCTAACTTCTCCAATATTCAGACAGCTCCGCCGAGACCAACGTTTCACCCCCACACTGATATAAAATGGACCCAACCGTTTGGGTCTCTTTCCAAATTTGGTACCAAAGCCTCCCCCACAGTGCGGCAGCTATCTTGAATTGGCCCGTTCCCAGAAAGTTTTACTTCATTCAGTGTCATTCAGTATTATTCAAAATCTTTCAGTGTCATTCCAAATCATTCAATGTCATTCACAATCTTTCCACATCCTTCCACCTTCCATCGTTCAGTGTCATTCCACATTCTCTTTCATATATAACATAACATAACAATAACATAATCCTGGGTCAGCAGACACCTAATTAATGTGTTAATACATGATACATTTTTCTATAAGCAACCCTTATGATTGTAACGTATTTTTAATTCTTTCTAGGCGGGAACTGTCCGAACAAAAAATTCATGCAATTTGTAATTAGACACTTTGTCATACAAAAAGTCACTCAGGGCAAGAGAAAAAAAATTGTCACTTGCCCAAGTTGGGCAAGTAATTTGGCCACTCGGGCAAGGCAAATTTTAGTGGCACTTGCCCTATGGGCAAGCAGTTTTTAAAGTTAACTTCGAACCCTGTGATGGTGTCTTGTGACCTGTCTTTATCAGCTGATGTTCCATGAAGGCGTGCCTTACCTGTCACAAGAATGAAGGCAAGTCACGCCCCCCGCTGTCCATTCACTCCGCCAAGACGCTGCTCCAGGTGGTAGAGAGGATGAAGGCTCCCTTGTCTCTGTTCATGGTTTTTATGCCTCGCTTGCAGATCTCAATGGCCTCTCTGATCCAGCGCTGGAGTTTGTTCTCTTCTGTGCGGATGACCCTGCCCTTCTCCCGGTCCATGATGTGGTTTTCCCTTTTGCAGTGGTCAGTGATTGCTGATTTGTAATGTTCATGTTGTGCTTGTTCTTTTACTGCTCTGATTTTTTAATTTTTTTGACAGGTAAGTCACACCCTCATGGAACATCAGCTGATAAAGACTGGTCTCAAGACACCATCATGCGACACTCTGAAGAAGGCGAAAGACTCGCCGAAACATGTCAGGTAAAAAATTAACCTAAAACATAAATGTCTGCTTTTAATGAATCAGTCAAATATCAATAATAAGAAGACAAAATGAACCTAATACAAATAAATGAATGCTTAATAACTCCCCTGCACATGCTCCTAAAAATCCAAACCTTCACCTGTAAATAAAACGTCCCGACCTGAAGACATCTTAATGTTATTATTTTGTTTTACACACAGCGCCGCCAAGTGGAATCAAAAATTTGTTTTTATTTTAATTTTCACGTACTGCACGGTGCCCTTCTGACGAATCCGACTGAAAATTAGTCAGAAAAGACTCAAGACAATGATCTTACTCTCTGCCGAATTTTGTGACGTTTTGGCAAAAGGCGTGGCTATTACGGTGCTGAAAAGTCCGATTGTACTTTGTGACAACAAAAGCTCCGGCAACATGACTCAGATGATCCTATCTTCTCGAAGTTGTACACATTTGAGGATACTTCAGCCCTGAAGACTTCTACCAACTTATTTTTCATCGTAGTAGTAGCGCCACCAACTGGTAAAAGCTAATACAAGTTATTTTCTTGGATGTTTTTCTCCGTGCAACTCAACAAGGTCGCCCTCATATATGCTCGGATTACTGTTTCGGCCATGAGGATGTCACAATACGAAATTCGTCCTTTTTCGTGAAAGGTTGTGGGAGTGGCATTGCACTGTTCGGCAATAAAACAACGCTGATTATGAGGTTGTAAATATGAACGACAACTCGTGAAACTTTACACACACATCAGGCCGAGCAAATTTATAAATATATATATATATATATATATATATATATATATATATATATATATATACGGGGAGAGAGAGAGTGAAATTCATGTTACAACAAAAAAAAACAAATTATTATTAAAACATATTATTTTTTAATTCCCCAGCCATTCTTTTTGTATTTATTTAATTACTCCGACTTTTACCTGCTGGTACGCCGTCCGGTGTGCCCTGTGAAATGAAAGGTGGCATTCTTTATTTATTTATTCATTTATTCATTCATAACTGACAGCCTCGCGCTCCGCTCGTGCCCGGGCGGAAGAGGTGCTCCAATTCGGCTTAACTGTGACACACGCCCGCCCTCCTCCCCCGGAACTTCCATTCGGTTAAACTTAGGGGCCGCTTGGCACCGCCCATGCCCGGGGAAGGTGCTCCTCTTCGGCTTACTGTGACGCGAGCATGCCCTCCTCCTCCGGAGCTTCCATTCGGTTAAACTTAGGGGCCGCTTGAAACCGCCCGTGCCCGGGGAAGGTGCTCCTCTTCGGCTTACTGTGACGCGAGCATCCCCTCCTCTTCCGGAGCTTCCATTCGGTTAAACTTAGGGGCCGCTTGGAACCGCCCGTGCCCGTGGAAGGTGCTCCTCTTCGGCTTACTGTGACGCGAGCATGCCCTCCTCCTCCGGAGCTTCCATTCGGTTAAACTTAGGGGCCGCTTGGCACCGCCCGTGCCCGGGGAAGGTGTTCCTCTACGGCTTAACTGCCACGCACGCCGGCCGGAGCTCTGGTACGGTTCAAACCGCGCGAAACGTCGCCACCGATCGTGTCCGGGGGAACGTGCTCTTCTTCGTCCACTCTCCTCTTCGCCCACGCTCTTCTTCGGCGCACGCCGGCCGTCTAACTGCTCCAGCGCCCCGTCGTGCCGCTCGGCGAAACTACAATGCCCCCGAATATTTTTTAGACCCGCGAAGCACTGAACCCGCGAAAGGTGAACCGCGAAGTAGCGAGGGTTCACTGTATGTATAAGACCAAGACCTACAAAAAAGTCTCTTGGAGCAATGAGCTAGGTTTTACAGGAAGTCGGCCATTTTTAATTTACTTAAAAGGGGGCGGGTCACCACAATGGACTTTGTGTAGAAATTATTATTGGGGCCCGAGCAGCGACGGCGGCGAGGTCCCTATTGTTTTTGAAGAAATTATTATTAGGGCCCGAGCAGCGACCGCTACGAGGTCCCCATTGTTTTTGTGGAAATTATTATTATTTTTATTATTATTATTAGGGCCCGAGCAGTGACCGCTGCGAGGTCCCTATTGTTTTTCTAGAAATTGTTATTAGGGCCCGAGCTGCGACGGCTGCGAGGTCCCTATTGTTTTTGTAGAAAATATTATTACTTTTATTATTAATAATATTATTATTATTATTATTAGGGCCTGAGCAGCGACCGCTGCGAAGTCCCTATTGTTTTTGTAGAAATTATTATTATTATTATTTTTCCGATTGTTCGATCGCATTTTTGACCCCCGAAACATGCACAAAAACTCACCAAACTTGGCAGTCTCATCGGGCATGGCGAAAAATTTGATATTTTAACGTCTAATATGAACAGGAAGTGAGTTATGAATTTTTGAAAGTCCGACTTTTGCCCTTTTTTGCATGTTTACAGGGGTCATTCTTTTGCACCCTGATCCTAAAGGCTTCATCTGATTGCCTTAAAATTCTGTCTGTAGCATCTGAAGACCTGGGACAAACACTGGGGCTAAAATTTTTTGTTTCCGAAATACTATATGACAGGGGCGGGGTTTCAAAGTTTTCACTTAAGATTTCCTTCGCCGCAATGGACAAAATGCTTAATAACTCTCCTGCACATGCTGCTAAAAATCCAAAACTTCACATGTACATAAAGAGTCTGTACCTGAAGACATCTATATGTTTATATTCAGTTATACACCTTGCGCCAATCAATATCATTTTTTACATTTTGACGTACTGCACGGTGCCCTTTTAACGAATCTGATTGAAAATTGTCTAGAAAAGACTCAAGACATTGATCTTACTCTATCCCTATTTTTGTGACTTTCCTTCGAAGGGCGTGGCTATTATGTTGCCGCAGAGTCTGATTATTCTCCGTGGCAACAAAAGTTCCTGCAAAATGATTCAGATGATCCATCTTCTCGAAATTTTTCACATTTGAGGATATTCAGGCCCTGAAGACGGCTGCCAACTTATTTTTGATCGCAGTGGTAGCGCCACCAACTGGTTAAAACAAATACAAATTATTTTCGTTGATGTTTTTCTCCGGCAGGTTAACAAAATCTACCTTATATTTGCTCGGATGAGTGTTTAGGCCTTGAGCATGTCACAATACAAAAGTCTTTCGCCTTCTTCAGAGTGTCACATGATGGTGTCTTGTGACCCGTCTTTATCAGCTGATGTTCCATGAGGGCGTGACTTACCTGTCACAAGAATGAAGGCAAGTCACGCCCCCCGCTGTCCGTTCACTCCGCCAAGATGCTGGTCCAGGTGGTAGAGAGGATGAAGGCTCCCTTGTCTCTGTTCATGGTTTTTATGCCTCGCTTGCAGATCTCAATGGCCTCTCTGATCCAGCGCTGTTGTTTGTTCTCTTCTGTGCGGATGACCCTGCCCTTCTCCCGGTCCATGATGTGGTTTTCCCTTTTGCAGTGGTCAGTGATTGCTGATTTGTAATGTTCATGTTGTGCTTGTTCTTTTACTGCTCTGATTTTTTTCATTTTTTTGACAGGTAAGCCACACCCTCATGGAACATCAGCTCAAGACACCATCATGCGACACTCTGAAGAAGGCGAAAGACTCGCCGAAACATGTCAGGTAAAAAATTATCCTAAAACATAATTGTCTGCTTTTAATGAATCAGTCAAATATCAATAATAAGAAGACAAAATGAACCTAATACAAATAAATGAATGCTTAATAACTCCCCTGCACATGCTCCTAAAAATCCAAACCTTCACCTGTAAATAAAACGTCCCGACCTGAAGACATCTTAATGTTATTATTTTGTTATACACACAGTGCCGCCAAGTGGAATCAAAAAATTTTTTTTATTTTAATTTTCACGCACTGCACGGTGCCCTTTTGACGAATCCGACTGAAAATTAGTCAGAAAAGACTCTAGACAATGATCTTACTCTCTGCCGAATTTTGTGACGTTTTGGCAAAAGGCGTGGCTATTACGGTGCTGAAAAGTCCGATTGTACTCTGTGGCAACAAAAGCTCCAGCAACATGAGTCAGATGATCCTATCTTCTCGAAGTTGCACACATTTGAGGATACTTAAGCCCTGAAGACATCTACCAACTTATTTTTCATCGTAGTAGTAGCGCCACCAACTGCTAATAGCTAATACAAGTTATTTTCTTGGATGTTTTTCTCCGTGCAACTCAACAAGGTCGCCCTCATATATGCTCGGATGACTGTTTCGGGCCATGAGGATGTCATAATACGAAATTTGTCCTTTTTCATGAAAAGTTGTGGGAGTGGCATTGCACTGTTCGGCAATAAAACAACGCTGATTATGAGGTTCTAAATATGAACAACAACTCGTGAAACTTTACACACACATCAGGCCGAGCAAATTTATCAATATTTTATACGTTAGTTGTGCAGCTTTTTTGAAATGGCTCACCATGGCCCTCGAGAAATGTTCAAAAAAGCAGCCGTGGTTGAGTGTTTCACCTCGCTTTTTGTAAATTTTATGGAGTACAGTGAACCCTCGGTTATCGCGGTTAATGGGTACCGAGACCATCCGCGAAAACTGAAAATCCGCGAAGTAGCGGCGCACCTTCAAAAATGCTTTAAAAAAATATACAATATATATAATAAATATATAAATATATATATATATATATATATATATATATATATATATATATACGGGGGGAGAGAGAGAGAGAGAGAGTGAAATTCATGTTATAACAAAAAAAACAAATTATTATTAAAACTTATTATTTTTTTATTCCCCAACCATTCTTTTTGTATTTATTTAATTACTCCGACTTTTACCTGCTGGTACGCCGTCCGGTGTGCCCTGTGAAATGAAAGGTGGCATTCTTTATTTATTTATTACATTTATTCATTCATAACTGACAGCCTCGCGCTCCGCTCGTGCCCGGGCAGAAGAGGTGCTCCAATTCGGCTTAACTGTGACACACGCCCGCCCTCCTCCCCCGGAGCTTCCATTCGGTTAAACTTAGGGGCCGCTTGGCACCGCCCGTGCCCGGGGAAGGTGCTCCTCTTCGGCTTACTGTGACGCGAGCATGCCCTCCTCCTCCGGAGCTTCCATTCGGTTAAACTTAGGGGCCGCCTGGAACCGCCCGTGCCCGGGGAAGGTGCTCCTCTTCGACTTACTGTGACGCGAGCATGCCCTCCTCCTCCGGAGCTTCCATTCGGTTAAACTCAGGGGCCGCTTGGAACCGCCCGTGCCCGGGGAAGGTGCTCCTCTACGGCTTAACTGCCACGCACGCCGGCCGGAGCTCTGGTACGGTCCGAACCGCGCGAAACGTCGCCACCGATCGTGTCCGGGGGAACGTGCTCTTCTTCGTCCACTCTCCTCTTCGCCCACGCTCTTCTTCGGCGCCCGCCGGCCGTCTAACCGCTCCAGCGCCCCGTCGTGCCGCTCGGCGAAACTACAATGCCCCCGAATATTTTTTAGACCCGCGAAGCACTGAACCCGCGAAAGGTGAACCTCGAAGTAGCGAGGGTTCACTGTATGTATAAGACCAAGACCTACAAAAAAGTCTCTTGGAGCAATGAGCTAGGTTTTACAGGAAGTCGGCCATTTTGAATTTACTTAAAAGGGGGCGGGTCTCCACAATGGACTTTGTGTAGAAATTATTATTGGGGCCCGAGCAGCGACCGCGGCGAGGTCCCTATTGTTTTTGTAGAAATTATTATTACTTTTATTATTATTATTATTATTATTATTATTAGGGCCTGAGCAGCGACCGCTGCGAAGTCCCTATTGTTTTTGTAGAAATTATTATTATTATTATTTTTCCGATTGTTCGATCGCATTTTTGACCCCCGAAACATGCACAAAAACTCACCAAACTTGGCAGTCTCATCGGGCATGGCGAAAAATTTGATATTTTTTAACGTCTAATATGAACAGGAAGTGAGTTATGAATTTTTGAAAGTCCGACTTTTGCCCTTTTTTGCATGTTTACAGGGGTCATTCTTTTGCACCTTGATCCTAAAGGCTTCATCTGATTGCCTTAAAGTTCTGTCTGGAGCATCTGAAGACCTGGCACAAACACTGGGGCTAAAATTTTTTGTTTCCGAAATACTATATGACGGGGGCGGGGCATCAAAGTTTTCACTTAAGATTTCCTTCGCCGCAATGGACAAAATGCTTAATAACTCTCCTGCACATGCTGCTAAAAATCCAAAACTTCTTATTCCATTCTTATTTATTCATCTAATTTATATATTTGTCTGTATTATTGTTGTATTGCACTGGAGAGGGGAGCCCTCTAATCTCGTTGCACACTTGTGTACAATGACAATAAAGGGATTTCTATTTCTATTCTATTCATGTACATAAAGAGTCTGTACCTGAAGACATCTATATGTTTATATTCAGTTATACACCTTGCGCCAATCAATATCATTTTTTACATTTTGACGTACTGCACGGTGCCCTTTTAACGAATCTGATTGAAAATTGGCTAGAAAAGACTCAAGACATTGATCTTACTCTATCCCTATTTTTGTGACTTTCCTTCGAAGGGCGTGGCTATTACGGTGCCGCAGAGTCTGATTATTCTCCGTGGCAACAAAAGTTCCTGCAAAATGATTCAGATGATCCATCTTCTCGAAATTTTTCACATTTGAGGATATTCAGGCCCTGAAGACGGCTGCCAACTTATTTTTGATCGCAGTGGTAGCGCCACCAACTGGTTAAAACAAATACAAATTATTTTCGTTGATTTTTTTCTCCGGGCAGGTTAACAAAATCTACCTTACATTTGCTCGGATGAGTGTTTAGGCCTTGAGGATGTCACAATACGAAAGTCTTTTGCCTTCTTCAGAGTGTCACATGATGGTGTCTTGTGGCCCGTCTTTATCAGCTGATGTTCCATGAGGGCGTGACTTACCTGTCACAAGAATGAAGGCAAGTCACGCCCCCCGCTGTCCGTTCACTCCGCCAAAATGCTGCTCCAGGTGGTAGAGAGGATGAAGGCTCCCTTGTCTCTGTTCATGGTTTTTATGCCTCGCTTGCAGATCTCAATGGCCTCTCTGATCCAGCGCTGTTGTTTGTTCTCTTCGGTGCGGATGACCCTGCCCTTCTCCCGGTCCATGATGTGGTTTTCCCTTTTGCAGTGGTCAGTGATTGCTGATTTGTAATGTTCATGTTGTGCTTGTTCTTTTACTGCTCTGATTTTTCATTTTTTTGACAGGTAAGTCACACCCTCATGGAACATCAGCTGATAAAGACGGGTCTCAAGACACCATCATGCGACACTCTGAAGAAGGCGAAAGACTCGCCGAAACATGTCAGGTAAAAAATTAACCTAAAACATAATTGTCTGCTTTTAATGAATCAGTCAAATATCAATAATAAGAAGACAAAATGAACCTAATACAAATAAATGAATGCTTAATAACTCCCCTGCACATGCTCCTAAAAATCCAAACCTTCACCTGTAAATAAAACGTCCCGACCTGAAGACATCTTAATGCTATTATTTTGTTATACACACAGTGCCGCCAAGTGGAATCAAAAATTTGTTTTTATTTTAATTTTCACGTACTGCACGGTGCCCTTTTGACGAATCCGACTGAAAATTAGTCAGAAAAGACTCAAGACAATGATCTCACTCTCTGCCGAATTTTGTGACGTTTTGGCAAAAGGCGTGGCTATTAAGGTGCTGAAAAGTCCGATTGTACTTTGTGGCAACAAAAGCTCCGGCAACATGACTCAGATGATCCTATCTTCTCGAAGTTGTACACATTTGAGGATACTTCAGCCCTGAAGACATCTACCAACTTATTTTACATCGTAGTAGTAGCGCCACCAACTGGTAAAAGCTAATACAAGTTATTTTCTTGGATGTTTTTCTCCGTGCAACTCAACAAGGTCGCCCTCATATATGCTCGGATGACTGTTTCGGCCATGAGGATGTCACAATACGAAATTCGTGATTTTTCGTGAAAAGTTGTGGGAGTGGCATTGCACTGTTCGGCAATAAAACAAAGCTGATTATGAGGTTCTAAATATGAACGACAACTCGTAAAACTTTACACACACATCAGGCCGAGCAAATTTATCAATATTTTATAAGTTAGTTGTGCAGCTTTTTTGAAATGGCTCGCCATGGCCCTCGAGAAATGTTAAAAAAAAGCAGCTCTGGTTGAGTGTTTCACCTCGCTTTTTGTAAATTTTATGGAGTACAGTGAACCCTCGGTTATCGCGGTTAATGGGGACCGAGACCACCCGCGAAAACTGAAAATCCGCGAAGTAGCGGCGCACCTTCAAAAATGCTTAAAAAAAATATACAATATATATAATAAATATATAATATATATATATATATATATATATATATATATATATATATATATATATACGGGGAGAGAGAGAGTGAAATTCATGTTATAACAAAAAAACCAAATTATTATTAAAACGTATTATTTTTTTATTCCCCAGCCATTCTTTTTGTATTTATTTAATTACTCCGACTTTTACCTGCTGGTACGCCGTCCGGTGTGCCCTGTGAAATGAAAGGTGGCATTCTTTATTTATTTATTCATTTATTCATTCATAACTGACAGCCTCGCGCTCCGCTCGTGCCCGGGCAGAAGAGGTGCTCCAATTTGGCTTAACTGTGACTCACGCCCGTCCTCCTCCCCCGGAGCTTCCATTCGGTTAAACTTAGGGGCCGCTTGGCACCGCCCGTGCCCGGGGAAGGTGCTCCTCTTCGGCTTACTGTGACGCGAGCATGCCCTCCTCCTCCGGAGCTTCCATTCGGTTAAACTTAGGGGCCGCTTGGAACCGCCCGTGCCCGGGGAAGGTGCTCCTCTTCGGCTTACTGTGACGCGAGCATGCCCTCCTCCTCCGGAGCTTCCATTCGGTTAAACTTAGGGGCCGCTTGGAACCGCCCGTGCCCGGGGAAGGTGCTCCTCTTCGGCTTACTGTGACGCGAGCATGCCCTCCTCCTCCGGAGCTTCCATTCGGTTAAACTTAGGGGCCGCTTGGCACCGCCCGTGCCCGGGGAAGGTGCTCCTCTACGGCTTAACTGCCACGCACGCTGGCCGGAGCTCTGGTACGGTCCGAACCGCGCGAAACGTCGCCACCGATCGTGTCCGGGGGAACGTGCTCTTCTTCGTCCACTCTCCTCTTCGCCCACGCTCTTCTTCGGCGCACGCCGGCCGTCTAACCGCTCCAGCGCCCCGTCGTGCCGCTCGGCGAAACTACAATGCCCCCGAATATTTTTTAGACCCGCGAAGCACTGAACCCGCGAAAGGTGAACCGCGAAGTAGCGAGGGTTCACTGTATGTATAAGACCAAGACCTACAAAAAAGTCTCTTGGAGCAATGAGCTAGGTTTTACAGGAAGTCGGCCATTTTGAATTTACTTAAAAGGGGGCGGGTCACCACAATGGACTTTGTGTAGAAATTATTATTGGGGCCCGAGCAGCGACCGCGGCGAGGTCCCTATTGTTTTTGTAGAAATTATTATTATTATTATTTTTCCGATTGTTCGATCGCATTTTTGACCCCCGAAACATGCACAAAAACTCACCAAACTTGGCAGTCTCATCGGGCATGGCGAAAAATTTGATATTTTAATGTCTAATATGAACAAGAAGTGAGTTATGAATTTTTGAAAGTCCGACTTTTGCCCTTTTTTGCATGTTTACAGGGGTCATTCTTTTGCACCCTGATCCTAAAGGCTTCATCTGATTGCCTTAAAATTCTGTCTGTAGCTTCTGAAGACCTGGGACAAACACTGGGGCTAAAATTTTTTGTTTCCGAAATACTATATGACGGGGGCGGGGCATCAAAGTTTTCACTTAAGATTTCCTTCGCCGCAATGGACAAAATGCTTAATAACTCTCCTGCACATGCTGCTAAAAATCCAAAACTTCACATGTACATAAAGAGTCTGTACCTGAAGACATCTATATGTTTATATTCAGTTATACACCTTGCGCCAATCAATATCATTTTTTACATTTTGACGTACTGCACGGTGCCCTTTTAACGAATCTGATTGAAAATTGGCTAGAAAAGACTCAAGACATTGATCTTACTCTATCCCTATTTTTGTGACTTTCCTTCGAAGGGCGTGGCTATTACGGTGCCGCAGAGTCTGATTATTCTCCGTGGCAACAAAAGTTCCTGCAAAATGATTCAGATGATCCATCTTCTCGAAATTTTTCACATTTGAGGATATTCAGGCCCTGAAGACGGCTGCCAACTTATTTTTGATCGCAGTGGTAGCGCCACCAACTGGTTAAAACAAATACAAATTATTTTCGTTGATTTTTTTCTCCGGGCAGGTTAACAAAATCTACCTTACATTTGCTCGGATGAGTGTTTAGGCCTTGAGGATGTCACAATACGAAAGTCTTTCGCCTTCTTCAGAGTGTCACATGATGGTGTCTTGTGGCCCGTCTTTATCAGCTGATGTTCCATGAGGGCGTGACTTACCTGTCACAAGAATGAAGGCAAGTCACGCCCCCCGCTGTCCGTTCACTCCGCCAAAATGCTGCTCCAGGTGGTAGAGAGGATGAAGGCTCCCTTGTCTCTGTTCATGGTTTTTATGCCTCGCTTGCAGATCTCAATGGCCTCTCTGATCCAGCGCTGTTGTTTATTCTCTTCGGTGCGGATGACCCTGCCCTTCTCCCGGTCCATGATGTGGTTTTCCCTTTTGCAGCGGTCAGTGATTGCTGATTTGTAATGTTCATGTTGTGCTTGTTCTTTTACTGCTCTGATTTTTTCATTTTTTTGACAGGTAAGTCACACCCTCATGGAACATCAGCTGATAAAGACGGGTCTCAAGACACCATCATGCGACACTCTGAAGAAGGCAAAAGACTCGCCGAAACATGTCAGGTAAAAAATTAACCTAAAACATAATTGTCTGCTTTTAATGAATCAGTCAAATATCAATAATAAGAAGACAAAATGAACCTAATACAAATAAATGAATGCTTAATAACTCCCCTGCACATGCTCCTAAAAATCCAAACCTTCACCTGTAAATAAAACGTCCCGACCTGAAGACATCTTAATGTTATTATTTTGTTATACACACAGCGCCGCCAAGTGGAATCAAAAATTTGTTTTTATTTTAATTTTCACGTACTGCACGGTGCCCTTTTGACGAATCCGACTGAAAATTAGTCAGAAAAGACTCAAGACAATGATCTTACTCTCTGCCGAATTTTGTGACGTTTTGGCAAAAGGCGTGGCTATTACGGTGCTGAAAAGTCCGATTGTACTCTGTGGCAACAAAAGCTCCGGCAACATGACTCAGATGATCCTATCTTCTCGAAGTTGTACACATTTGAGGATACTTCAGCCCTGAAGACATCTACCGACTTATTTTTCATCGTAGTAGTAGCGCCACCAACTGGTAAAAGCTAATACAAGTTATTTTCTTGGATGTTTTTCTCCGTGCAACTCAACAAGGTCGCCCTCATATATGCTCGGATGACTGTTTCGGCCATGAGGATGTCACAATACGAAATTAGTCCTTTTTCGTGAAAAGTTGTGGGAGTGGCATTGCACTGTTCGGCAATAAAACAACGCTGATTATGAGGTTCTAAATATGAACGACAACTCGTGAAACTTTAAACACACATCAGGCCGAGCAAATTTATCAATATTTTATACGTTAGTTGTGCAGCTTTTTTTAAATGGCTCGCCATGGCCCTTGAGAAATGTTCAAAAAAGCAGCCCTGATTGAGTGTTTCACCTCGCTTTTTGTAAATTTTATGGAGTACAGTGAACCCTCGGTTATCGCGGTTAATGGGGACCGAGACCACCCGCGAAAACTGAAAATCCGCGAAGTAGCGGCGCACCTTCAAAAATGCTTAAAAAAAATATACAATATATATAATAAATATATATATATATATATATATATATATATATATATATATATATATATATATATACGGGGAGAGAGAGAGTGAAATTCATTTTATAACAAAAAAACCAAATTATTATTAAAACGTATTATTTTTTTATTCCCCAGCCATTCTTTTTGTATTTATTTAATTACTCCGACTTTTACCTGCTGGTACGCCGTCCGGTGTGCCCTGTGAAATGAAAGGTGGCATTCTTTATTTATTTATTCATTTATTCATTCATAACTGACAGCCTCGCGCTCCGCTCGTGCCCGGGCGGAAGAGGTGCTCCAATTCGGCTTAACTGTGACACACGCCCGCCCTCCTCCCCCGGAACTTCCATTCGGTTAAACTTAGGGGCCGCTTGGCACCGCCCGTGCCCGGGGAAGGTGCTCCTCTTCGGCTTACTGTGACGCGAGCATGCCCTCCTCCTCCGGAGCTTCCATTCAGTTAAACTTAGGGGCCGCTTGGAACCGCCCGTGCCCGGGGAAGGTGCTCCTCTTCGGCTTACTGTGACGCGAGCATGCCCTCCTCCTCCGGAGCTTCCATTCGGTTAAACTTAGGGGCCGCTTGGAACCGCCCGTGCCCGGGGAAGGTGCTCCTCTTCGGCTTACTGTGACGCGAGCATGCCCTCCTCCTCCGGAGCTTCCATTCGGTTAAACTTAGGGGCCGCTTGGCACCGCCCGTGCCCGGGGAAGGTGCTCCTCTACGGCTTAACATCCACGCACGCCGGCCGGAGCTCTGGTACGGTCCGAACCGCGCGAAACGTCGCCACCGATCGTGTCAGGGAGAACGTGCTCTTCTTCGTCCACTCTCCTCTTCGCCCACGCTCTTCTTCGGCGCACGCCGGCCGTCTAACCGCTCCAGCGCCCCGTCGTGCCGCTCGGCGAAACTACAATGCCCCCGAATATTTTTTAGACCCGCGAAGCACTGAACCCGCGAAAGGTGAACCGCGAAGTAGCGAGGGTTCACTGTATGTATAAGACCAAGACCTACAAAAAAGTCTCTTGGAGCAATGAGCTAGGTTTTACAGGAAGTCGGCCATTTTGAATTTACTTAAAAGGGGGCGGGTCACCACAATGGACTTTGTGTAGAAATTATTATTGGGGCCCGAGCAGCGACGGCGGCGAGGTCCCTATTGTTTTTGTAGAAATTATTATTAGGGCCTGAGCAGCGACCGCTACGAGGTCCCCATTGTTTTTGTGGAAATTATTATTATTTTTATTATTATTATTATTAGGGCCCGAGCAGTGACCGCTGCGAGGTCCCTATTGTTTTTCTAGAAATTGTTATTAGGGCCCGAGCTGCGACGGCTGCGAGGTCCCTATTGTTTTTGTAGAAAATATTATTACTTTTATTATTATTAATATTATTATTATTATTATTAGGGCCTGAGCAGCGACCGCTGCGAAGTCCCTATTGTTTTTGTAGAAATTATTATTATTATTATTTTTCCGATTGTTCGATCGCATTTTTGACCCCCGAAACATGCACAAAAACTCACCAAACTTGGCAGTCTCATCGGGCATGGCGAAAAATTTGATATTTTAACGTCTAATATGAACAGGAAGTGAGTTATGAATTTTTGAAAGTCCGACTTTTGCCCTTTTTTGCATGTTTACAGGGGTCATTCTTTTGCACCCTGATCCTAAAGGCTTCATCTGATTGCCTTAAAATTCTGTCTGTAGCATTGAAGACCTGGGACAAACACTGGGGCTAAAATTTTTTGTTTCCGAAATACTATATGACGGGGGCGGGGCTTCAAAGTTTTCACTTAAGATTTCCTTCGCCGCAATGGACAAAATGCTTAATAACTCTCCTGCACATGCTGCTAAAAATCCAAAACTTCACATGTACATAAAAAGTCTGTACCTGAAGACATCTATATGTTTATATTCAGTTATACACCTTGCGCCAATCAATATCATTTTTTACATTTTGACGTACTGCACGGTGCCCTTTTAACGAATCTGATTGAAAATTGGCTAGAAAAGACTCAAGACATTGATCTTACTCTATCCCTATTTTTGTGACTTTCCTTCGAAGGGCGTGGCTATTACGGTGCCGCAGAGTCTGATTATTCTCCGTGGCAACAAAAGTTCCTGCAAAATGATTCAGATGATCCATCTTCTCGAAATTTTTCACATTCGAGGATATTCAGGCCCTGAAGACGGCTGCCAACTTATTTTTGATCGCAGTGGTAGCGCCACCAACTGGTTAAAACAAATACAAATTATTTTCGTTGATGTTTTTCTCCGGGCAGGTGAACAAAATCTACCTTATATTTGCTCGGATGAGTGTTTAGGCCTTGAGCATGTCACAATACGAAAGTCTTTCGCCTTCTTCAGAGTGTCACATGATGCTGTCTTGTGACCCGTCTTTATCAGCTGATGTTCCATGAGGGCGTGACTTACCTGTCACAAGAATGAAGGCAAGTCACGCCCCCCGCTGTCCGTTCACTCCGCCAAGATGCTGGTCCAGGTGGTAGAGAGGATGAAGGCTCCCTTGTCTCTGTTCATGGTTTTTATGCCTCGCTTGCAGATCTCAATGGCCTCTCTGATCCAGCGCTGTTGTTTGTTCTCTTCTGTGCGGATGACCCTGCCCTTCTCCCGGTCCATGATGTGGTTTTCCCTTTTGCAGTGGTCAGTGATTGCTGATTTGTAATGTTCATGTTGTGCTTGTTCTTTTACTGCTCTGATTTTTTTCATTTTTTTGACAGGTAAGTCACACCCTCATGGAACATCAGCTCAAGACACCATCATGCGACACTCTGAAGAAGGCGAAAGACTCGCCGAAACATGTCAGGTAAAAAATTAACCTAAAACATAATTGTCTGCTTTTAATGAATCAGTCAAATATCAATAATAAGAAGACAAAATGAACCTAATACAAATAAATGAATGCTTAATAACTCCCCTGCACATGCTCCTAAAAATCCAAACCTTCACCTGTAAATAAAACGTCCCGACCTGAAGACATCGTAATGTTATTATTTTGTTATACACACAGTGCCGCCAAGTGGAATCAAAAATTTGTTTTTATTTTAATTTTCACGTACTGCACGGTGCCCTTTTGACGAATCCGACTGAAAATTAGTCAGAAAAGACTCAAGACAATGATCTTACTCTCTGCCAAATTTTGTGACGTTTTGGCAAAAGGCGTGGCTATTAAGGTGCTGAAAAGTCCGATTGTACTCTGTGGCAACAAAAGCTCCGGCAACATGACTCAGATGATCCTATCTTCTCGAAGTTGTACACATTTGAGGATACTTCAGCCCTGAAGACATCTACCAACTTATTTTACATCGTAGTAGTAGCGCCACCAACTGGTAAAAGCTAATACAAGTTATTTTCTTGGATGTTTTTCTCCGTGCAACTCAACAAGGTCGCCCTCATATATGCTCGGATGACTGTTTCGGCCATGAGGATGTCACAATACGAAATTCGTCCTTTTTCGTGAAAAGTTGTGGGAGTGGCATTGCACTGTTCGGCAATAAAACAAAGCTGATTATGAGGTTCTAAATATGAACGACAACTCGTAAAACTTTACACACACATCAGGCCGAGCAAATTTATCAATATTTTATACGTTAGTTGTGCAGCTTTTTTGAAATGGCTCGCCATGGCCCTCGAGAAATGTTAAAAAAAGCAGCTCTGGTTGAGTGTTTCACCTCGCTTTTTGTAAATTTTATGGAGTACAGTGAACCCTCGGTTATCGCGGTTAACGGGGACCGAGACCACCCGCGAAAACTGAAAATCCGCGAAGTAGCGGCGCACCTTCAAAAATGCTTAAAAAAAATATACAATATATACAATAAATATATAAATATATATATATATATATATATATATATATATATATATATATATATATATATATATATACGGGGAGAGAGAGAGTGAAATTCATGTTATAACAAAAAAAACAAATTATTATTAAAACGTATTATTTTTTTATTCCCCAGCCATTCTTTTAGTATTTATTTAATTACTCCAACTTTTACCTGCTGGTACGCCGTCCGGTGTGCCCTGTGAAATGAAAGGTGGCATTCTTTATTTATTTATTCATTTATTCATTCATAACTGACAGCCTCGCGCTCCGCTCGTGCCCGGGCAGAAGAGGTGCTCCAATTTGGCTTAACTGTGACACACGCCCGCCCTCCTCCCCCGGAGCTTCCATTCGGTTAAACTTAGGGGCCGCTTGGCACCGCCCGTGCCCGGGGAAGGTGCTCCTCTTCGGCTTACTGTGACGCGAGCATGCCCTCCTCCTCCGGAGCTTCCATTCGGTTAAACTTAGGGGCCGCTTGGAACCGCCCGTGCCCGGGGAAGGTGCTCCTCTACGGCTTAACTGCCACGCACGCCGGCCGGAGCTCTGGTACGGTCCGAACCGCGCGAAACGTCGCCACCGATCGTGTCCGGGGGAACGTGCTCTTCTTCGTCCACTCTCCTCTTCGCCCACGCTCTTCTTCGGAGCACGCCGGCCGTCTAACCGCTCCAGCGCCCCGTCGTGCCGCTCGGCGAAACTACAATGCCCCCGAATATTTTTTAGACCCGCGAAGCACTGAACCCGCGAAAGGTGAACCGCGAAGTAGCGAGGGTTCACTGTATGTATAAGACCAAGACCTACAAAAAAGTCTCTTGGAGCAATGAGCTAGGTTTTACAGGAAGTCGGCCATTTTGAATTTACTTAAAAGGGGGCGGGTCACCACAATGGACTTTGTGTAGAAATTATTATTGGGGCCCGAGCAGCGACCGCGGCGAGGTCCCTATTGTTTTTGTAGAAAACATTATTACTTTTATTATTATTATTATTATTATTATTAGGGCCTGAGCAGCGACCGCTGCGAAGTCCCTATTGTTTTTGTAGAAATTATTATTATTATTATTTTTCCGATTGTTCGATCGCATTTTTGACCCCCGAAACATGCACAAAAACTCACCAAACTTGGCAGTCTCATCGGGCATGGCGAAAAATTTGATATTTTAACGTCTAATATGAACAGGAAGTGAGTTATGAATTTTTGAAAGTCCGACTTTTGCCCTTTTTTGCATGTTTACAGGGGTCATTCTTTTGCACCCTGTTCCTAAAGGCTTCATCTGATTGCCTTAAAATTCTGTCTGTAGCATCTGAAGACCTGGCACAAACACTGGGGCTAAAATTTTTTGTTTCCGAAATACTATATGACGGGGGCGGGGCATCAAAGTTTTCACTTAAGATTTCCTTCGCCGCAATGGACAAAATGCTAAATAACTCTCCTGCACATGCTGCTAAAAATCCAAAACTTCACATGTACATAAAGAGTCTGTACCTGAAGACATCTATATGTTTATATTCAGTTATACACCTTGCGCCAATCAATATCATTTTTTACATTTTGACGTACTGCACGGTGCCCTTTTAACGAATCTGATTGAAAATTGGCTAGAAAAGACTCAAGACATTGATCTTACTCTATCCCTATTTTTGTGACTTTCCTTCGAAGGGCGTGGCTATTACGGTGCCGCAGAGTCTGATTATTCTCCGTGGCAACAAAAGTTCCTGCAAAATGATTCAGATGATCCATCTTCTCGAAATTTTTCACATTTGAGGATATTCAGGCCCTGAAGACGGCTGCCAACTTATTTTTGATCGCAGTGGTAGCGCCACCAACTGGTTAAAACAAATACAAATTATTTTCGTTGATTTTTTTCTCCGGGCAGGTTAACAAAATCTACCTTACATTTGCTCGGATGAGTGTTTAGACCTTGAGGATGTCACAATACGAAAGTCTTTCGCCTTCTTCAGAGTGTCACATGATGGTGTCTTGTGGCCCGTCTTTATCAGCTGATGTTCCATGAGGGCGTGACTTACCTGTCACAAGAATAAAGGCAAGTCACGCCCCCCGCTGTCCGTTCACTCCGCCAAAATGCTGCTCCAGGTGGTAGAGAGGATGAAGGCTCCCTTGTCTCTGTTCATGGTTTTTATGCCTCGCTTGCAGATCTCAATGGCCTCTCTGATCCAGCGCTGTTGTTTGTTCTCTTCGGTGCGGATGACCCTGCCCTTCTCCCGGTCCATGATGTGGTTTTCCCTTTTGCAGTGGTCAGTGATTGCTGATTTGTAATGTTCATGTTGTGCTTGTTCTTTTACTGCTCTGATTTTTCATTTTTTTGACAGGTAAGTCACACCCTCATGGAACATCAGCTGATAAAGACGGGTCTCAAGACACCATCATGCGACACTCTGAAGAAGGCGAAAGACTCGCCGAAACATGTCAGGTAAAAAATTAACCTAAAACATAATTGTCTGCTTTTAATGAATCAGTCAAATATCAATAATAAGAAGACAAAATGAACCTAATACAAATAAATGAATGCTTAATAACTCCCCTGCACATGCTCCTAAAAATCCAAACCTTCACCTGTAAATAAAACGTCCCGACCTGAAGACATCTTAATGTTATTATTTTGTTATACACACAGTGCCGCCAAGTGGAATCAAAAATTTGTTTTTATTTTAATTTTCACGTACTGCACGGTGCCCTTTTGACGAATCCGACTGAAAATTAGTCAGAAAAGACTCAAGACAATGATCTTACTCTCTGCCGAATTTTGTGACGTTTTGGCAAAAGGCGTGGCTATTAAGGTGCTGAAAAGTCCGATTGTACTTTGTGGCAACAAAAGCTCCGGCAACATGACTCAGATGATCCTATCTTCTCGAAGTTGTACACATTTGAGGATACTTCAGCCCTGAAGACATCTACCAACTTATTTTACATCGTAGTAGTAGCGCCACCAACTGGTAAAAGCTAATACAAGTTATTTTCTTGGATGTTTTTCTCCGTGCAACTCAACAAGGTCGCCCTCATATATGCTCGGATGACTGTTTCGGCCATGAGGATGTCACAATACGAAATTCGTGATTTTTCGTGAAAAGTTGTGGGAGTGGCATTGCACTGTTCGGCAATAAAACAAAGCTGATTATGAGGTTCTAAATATGAACGACAACTCGTAAAACTTTACATCCACATCAGGCCGAGCAAATTTATCAATATTTTATAAGTTAGTTGTGCAGCTTTTTTGAAATGGCTCGCCATGGCCCTCGAGAAATGTTAAAAAAAAGCAGCTCTGGTTGAGTGTTTCACCTCGCTTTTTGTAAATTTTATGGAGTACAGTGAACCCTCGGTTATCGCGGTTAATGGGGACCGAGACCACCCGCGAAAACTGAAAATCCGCGAAGTAGCGGCGCACCTTCAAAAATGCTTAAAAAAAATATACAATATATATAATAAATATATATATATATATATATATATATATATATATATATATATACGGGGAGAGAGAGAGTGAAATTCATGTTATAACAAAAAAACCAAATTATTATTAAAACGTATTATTTTTTTATTCCCCAGCCATTCTTTTTGTATTTATTTAATTACTCCGACTTTTACCTGCTGGTACGCCGTCCGGTGTGCCCTGTGAAATGAAAGGTGGCATTCTTTATTTATTTATTCATTTATTCATTCATAACTGACAGCCTCGCGCTCCGCTCGTGCCCGGGCGGAAGAGGTGCTCCAATTCGGCTTAACTGTGACACACGCCCGCCCTCCTCCCCCGGAACTTCCATTCGGTTAAACTTAGGGGCCGCTTGGCACCGCCCGTGCCCGGGGAAGGTGCTCCTCTTCGGCTTACTGTGACGCGAGAATGCCCTCCTCCTCCGGAGCTTCCATTCAGTTAAACTTAGGGGCCGCTTGGAACCGCCCGTGCCCGGGGAAGGTGCTCCTCTTCGGCTTACTGTGACGCGAGCATGCCCTCCTCCTCCGGAGCTTCCATTCGGTTAAACTTAGGGGCCGCTTGGAACCGCCCGTGCCCGGGGAAGGTGCTCCTCTTCGGCTTACTGTGACGCGAGCATGCCCTCCTCCTCCGGAGCTTCCATTCGGTTAAACTTAGGGACCGCTTGGCACCGCCCGTGCCCGGGGAAGGTGCTCCTCTACGGCTTAACTGCCACGCACGCCGGCCGGAGCTCTGGTACGGTCCGAACCGCGCGAAACGTCGCCACCGATCGTGTCCGGGAGAACGTGCTCTTCTTCGTCCACTCTCCTCTTCGCCCACGCTCTTCTTCGGCGCACGCCGGCCGTCTAACCGCTCCAGCGCCCCGTCGTGCCGCTCGGCGAAACTACAATGCCCCCGAATATTTTTTAGACCCGCGAAGCACTGAACCCGCGAAAGGTGAACCGCGAAGTAGCGAGGGTTCACTGTATGTATAAGACCAAGACCTACAAAAAAGTCTCTTGGAGCAATGAGCTAGGTTTTACAGGAAGTCGGCCATTTTGAATTTACTTAAAAGGGGGCGGGTCACCACAATGGACTTTGTGTAGAAATTATTATTGGGGCCCGAGCAGCGACGGCGGCGAGGTCCCTATTGTTTTTGTAGAAATTATTATTAGGGCCTGAGCAGCGACCGCTCCGAGGTCCCCATTGTTTTTGTGGAAATTATTATTATTTTTATTATTATTATTATTAGGGCCCGAGCAGTGACCGCTGCGAGGTCCCTATTGTTTTTCTAGAAATTGTTATTAGGGCCCGAGCTGCGACGGCTGCGAGGTCCCTATTGTTTTTGTAGAAAATATTATTACTTTTATTATTATTAATATTATTATTATTATTATTTGGGCCTGAGCAGCGACCGCTGCGAAGTCCCTATTGTTTTTGTAGAAATTATTATTATTATTATTTTTCCGATTGTTCGATCGCATTTTTGACCCCCGAAACATGCACAAAAACTCACCAAACTTGGCAGTCTCATCGGGCATGGCGAAAAATTTGATATTTTAACGTCTAATATGAACAGGAAGTGAGTTATGAATTTTTGAAAGTCCGACTTTTGCCCTTTTTTGCATGTTTACAGGGGTCATTCTTTTGCACCCTGATCCTAAAGGCTTCATCTGATTGCCTTAAAATTCTGTCTGTAGCATCTGAAGACCTGGGACAAACACTGGGGCTAAAATTTTTTGTTTCCGAAATACTATATGACGGGGGCGGGGCTTCAAAGTTTTCACTTAAGATTTCCTTCGCCGCAATGGACAAAATGCTTAATAACTCTCCTGCACATGCTGCTAAAAATCCAAAACTTCACATGTACATAAAAAGTCTGTACCTGAAGACATCTATATGTTTATATTCAGTTATACACCTTGCGCCAATCAATATCATTTTTTACATTTTGACGTACTGCACGGTGCCCTTTTAACGAATCTGATTGAAAATTGGCTAGAAAAGACTCAAGACATTGATCTTACTCTATCCCTATTTTTGTGACTTTCCTTCGAAGGGCGTGGCTATTACGGTGCCGCAGAGTCTGATTATTCTCCGTGGCAACAAAAGTTCCTGCAAAATGATTCAGATGATCCATCTTCTCGAAATTTTTCACATTTGAGGATATTCAGGCCCTGAAGACGGCTGCCAACTTATTTTTGATCGCAGTGGTAGCGCCACCAACTGGTTAAAACAAATACAAATTATTTTCGTTGATGTTTTTCTCCGGGCAGGTGAACAAAATCTACCTTATATTTGCTCGGATGAGTGTTTAGGCCTTGAGCATGTCACAATACGAAAGTCTTTCGCCTTCTTCAGAGTGTCACATGATGCTGTCTTGTGACCCGTCTTTATCAGCTGATGTTCCATGAGGGCGTGACTTACCTGTCACAAGAATGAAGGCAAGTCACGCCCCCCGCTGTCCGTTCACTCCGCCAAGATGCTGGTCCAGGTGGTAGAGAGGATGAAGGCTCCCTTGTCTCTGTTCATGGTTTTTATGCCTCGCTTGCAGATCTCAATGGCCTCTCTGATCCAGCGCTGTTGTTTGTTCTCTTCTGTGCGGATGACCCTGCCCTTCTCCCGGTCCATGATGTGGTTTTCCCTTTTGCAGTGGTCAGTGATTGCTGATTTGTAATGTTCATGTTGTGCTTGTTCTTTTACTGCTCTGATTTTTTTCATTTTTTTGACAGGTAAGTCACACCCTCATGGAACATCAGCTCAAGACACCATCATGCGACACTCTGAAGAAGGCGAAAGACTCGCCGAAACATGTCAGGTAAAAAATTAACCTAAAACATAATTGTCTGCTTTTAATGAATCAGTCAAATATCAATAATAAGAAGACAAAATGAACCTAATACAAATAAATGAATGCTTAATAACTCCCCTGCACATGCTCCTAAAAATCCAAACCTTCACCTGTAAATAAAACGTCCCGACCTGAAGACATCGTAATGTTATTATTTTGTTATACACACAGTGCCGCCAAGTGGAATCAAAAATTTGTTTTTATTTTAATTTTCACGTACTGCACGGTGCCCTTTTGACGAATCCGACTGAAAATGAGTCAGAAAAGACTCAAGACAATGATCTTACTCTCTGCCGAATTTTGTGGCGTTTTGGCAAAAGGCGTGGCTATTAAGGTGCTGAAAAGTCCGATTGTACTCTGTGGCAACAAAAGCTCCGGCAACATGACTCAGATGATCTTATCTTCTCGAAGTTGTACACATTTGAGGATACTTCAGCCCTGAAGACATCTACCAACTTATTTTACATCGTAGTAGTAGCGCCACCAACTGGTAAAAGCTAATACAAGTTATTTTCTTGGATGTTTTTCTCCGTGCAACTCAACAAGGTCGCCCTCATATATGCTCGGATGACTGTTTCGGCCATGAGGATGTCACAATACGAAATTCGTCCTTTTTCGTGAAAAGTTGTGGGAGTGGCATTGCACTGTTCGGCAATAAAACAAAGCTGATTATGAGGTTCTAAATATGAACGACAACTCGTAAAACTTTACACACACATCAGGCCGAGCAAATTTATCAATATTTTATACGTTAGTTGTGCAGCTTTTTTGAAATGGCTCGCCATGGCCCTCGAGAAATGTTAAAAAAAGCAGCTCTGGTTGAGTGTTTCACCTCGCTTTTTGTAAATTTTATGGAGTACAGTGAACCCTCGGTTATCGCGGTTAATGGGGACCGAGACCACCCGCGAAAACTGAAAATCCGCGAAGTAGCGGCGCACCTTCAAAAATGCTTAAAAAAAATATACAATATATATAATAATATATATATATATATATATATATATATATATATATATATATATATATATATATATATATATATATATATATATATATATATATATATATATACGGGGAGAGAGAGAGTGAAATTCATGTTATAACAAAAAAACCAAATTATTATTAAAACGTATTATTTTTTTATTCCCCAGCCATTCTTTTAGTATTTATTTAATTACTCCGACTTTTACCTGCTGTTACGGCGTCCGGTGTGCCCTGTGAAATGAAAGGTGGCATTCTTTATTTATTTATTCATTTATTCATTCATAACTGACAGCCTCGCGCTCCGCTCGTGCCCGGGCAGAAGAGGTGCTCCAATTTGGCTTAACTGTGACACACGCCCGCCCTCCTCCCCCGGAGCTTCCATTCGGTTAAACTTAGGGGCCGCTTGGCACCGCCCGTGCCCGGGGAAGGTGCTCCTCTTCGGCTTACTGTGACGCGAGCATGCCCTCCTCCTCCGGAGCTTCCATTCGGTTAAACTTAGGGGCCGCTTGGAACCGCCCGTGCCCGGGGAAGGTGCTCCTCTACGGCTTAACTGCCACGCACGCCGGCCGGAGCTCTGGTACGGTCCGAACCGCGCGAAACGTCGCCACCGATCGTGTCCGGGGGAACGTGCTCTTCTTCGTCCACTCTCCTCTTCGCCCACGCTCTTCTTCGGCGCACGCCGGCCGTCTAACCGCTCCAGCGCCCCGTCGTGCCGCTCGGCGAAACTACAATGCCCCCGAATATTTTTTAGACCCGCGAAGCACTGAACCCGCGAAAGGTGAACCGCGAAGTAGCGAGGGTTCACTGTATGTATAAGACCAAGACCTACAAAAAAGTCTCTTGGAGCAATGAGCTAGGTTTTACAGGAAGTCGGCCATTTTGAATTTACTTAAAAGGGGGCGGGTCACCACAATGGACTTTGTGTAGAAATTATTATTGGGGCCCGAGCAGCGACCGCGGCGAGGTCCCTATTGTTTTTGTAGAAAACATTATTACTTTTATTATTATTATTATTATTATTATTAGGGCCTGAGCAGCGACCGCTGCGAAGTCCCTATTGTTTTTGTAGAAATTATTATTATTATTATTTTTCCGATTGTTCGATCGCATTTTTGACCCCCGAAACATGCACAAAAACTCACCAAACTTGGCAGTCTCATCGGGCATGGCGAAAAATTTGATATTTTCACGTCTAATATGAACAGGAAGTGAGTTATGAATTTTTGAAAGTCCGACTTTTGCCCTTTTTTGCATGTTTACAGGGGTCATTCTTTTGCACCCTGATCCTAAAGGCTTCATCTGATTGCCTTAAAATTCTGTCTGTAGCATCTGAAGACCTGGGACAAACACTGGGGCTAAAATTTTTTGTTTCCGAAATACTATATGACGGGGGCGGGGCTTCAAAGTTTTCACTTAAGATTTCCTTCGCCGCAATGGACAAAATGCTTAATAACTCTCCTGCACATGCTGCTAAAAATCCAAAACTTCACATGTACATAAAGAGTCTGTACCTGAAGACATCTATATGTTTATATTCAGTTATACACCTTGCGCCAATCAATATCATTTTTTACATTTTGACGTACTGCATGGTGCCCTTTTAACGAATCCGATTGAAAATTGGCTAGAAAAGACTCAAGACATTGATCTTACTCTATCCCTATTTTTATGACTTTCCTTCAAAGGGCGTGGCTATTACGGTGCCGCAGAGTCTGATTATTCTCCGTGGCAACAAAAGTTCCTGCAAAATGATTCAGATGATCCATCTTCTGGAAATCTTTCACATTTGAGGATATTCAGGCCCTGAAGACGGCTGCCAACTTATTTTTGATCGCAGTGGTAGCGCCACCAACTGGTTAAAACAAATACAAATTATTTTCGTTGATGTTTTTCTCCGGGCAGGTGAACAAAATCTACCTTATATTTGCTCGGATGAGTGTTTAGGCCTTGAGCATGTCACAATACAAAAGTCTTTCGCCTTCTTCAGAGTGTCACATGATGGTGTCTTGTGACCCGTCTTTATCAGCTGATGTTCCATGAGGGCGTGACTTACCTGTCACAAGAATGAAGGCAAGTCACGCCCCCCGCTGTCCGTTCACTCCGCCAAGATGCTGGTCCAGGTGGTAGAGAGGATGAAGGCTCCCTTGTCTCTGTTCATGGTTTTTATGCCTCGCTTGCAGATCTCAATGGCCTCTCTGATCCAGCGCTGTTGTTTGTTCTCTTCTGTGCGGATGACCCTGCCCTTCTCCCGGTCCATGATGTGGTTTTCCCTTTTGCAGTGGTCAGTGATTGCTGATTTGTAATGTTCATGTTGTGCTTGTTCTTTTACTGCTCTGATTTTTTCATTTTTTTGACAGGTAAGTCACACCCTCATGGAACATCAGCTGATAAAGACGGGTCTCAAGACACCATCATGCGACACTCTGAAGAAGGCGAAAGACTCGCCGAAACATGTCAGGTAAAAAATTAACCTAAAACATAATTGTCTGCTTTTAATGAATCAGTCAAATATCAATAATAAGAAGACAAAATGAACCTAATACAAATAAATGAATGCTTAATAACTCCCCTGCACATGCTCCTAAAAATCCAAACCTTCACCTGTAAATAAAACGTCCCGACCTGAAGACATCTTAATGTTATTATTTTGTTATACACACAGTGCCGCCAAGTGGAATCAAAAATTTGTTTTTATTTTAATTTTCACGTACTGCACGGTGCCCTTTTGACGAATCCGACTGAAAATTAGTCAGAAAAGACTCAAGACAATGATCTTACTCTCTGCCGAATTTTGTGACGTTTTGGCAAAAGGCGTGGCTATTAAGGTGCTGAAAAGTCCGATTGTACTCTGTGGCAACAAAAGCTCCGGCAACATGACTCAGATGATCCTATCTTCTCGAAGTTGTACACATTTGAGGATACTTCAGCCCTGAAGACATCTACCAACTTATTTTACATCGTAGTAGTAGCGCCACCAACTGGTAAAAGCTAATACAAGTTATTTTCTTGGATGTTTTTCTCCGTGCAACTCAACAAGGTCGCCCTCATATATGCTCGGATGACTGTTTCGGCCATGAGGATGTCACAATACGAAATTCGTCCTTTTTCGTGAAAAGTTGTGGGAGTGGCATTGCACTGTTCGGCAATAAAACAAAGCTGATTATGAGGTTCTAAATATGAACGACAACTCGTAAAACTTTACACACACATCAGGCCGAGCAAATTTATCAATATTTTATACGTTAGTTGTGCAGCTTTTTTGAAATGGCTCGCCATGGCCCTCGAGAAATGTTAAAAAAAGCAGCTCTGGTTGAGTGTTTCACCTCGCTTTTTGTAAATTTTATGGAGTACAGTGAACCCTCGGTTATCGCGGTTAATGGGGACCGAGACCACCCGCGAAAACTGAAAATCCGCGAAGTAGCGGCGCACCTTCAAAAATGCTTAAAAAAAATATACAATATATATAATAAATATATATATATATATATATATATATATATATATATATATATATATATATATATATACGGGGAGAGAGAGAGTGAAATTCATGTTATATCAAAAAAACCAAATTATTATTAAAACGTATTATTTTTTTATTCCCCAGCCATTCTTTTAGTATTTATTTAATTACTCCGACTTTTACCTGCTGGTACGCCGTCCGGTGTGCCCTGTGAAATGAAAGGTGGCATTCTTTATTTATTTATTCATTTATTCATTCATAACTGACAGCCTCGCGCTCCGCTCGTGCCCGGGTAGAAGAGGTGCTCCAATTTGGCTTAACTGTGACACACGCCCGCCCTCCTCCCCCGGAGCTTCCATTCGGTTAAACTTAGGGGCCGCTTGGCACCGCCCGTGCCCGGGGAAGGTGCTCCTCTTCGGCTTACTGTGACGCGAGCATGCCCTCCTCCTCCGGAGCTTCCATTCGGTTAAACTTAGGGGCCGCTTGGAATCGCCCGTGCCCGGGGAAGGTGCTCCTCTACGGCTTAACTGCCACGCACGCCGGCCGGAGCTCGGGTACGGTCCGAACCGCGCGAAACGTCGCCACCGATCGTGTCCGGGGGAACGTGCTCTTCTTCGTCCACTCTCCTCTTCGCCCACGCTCTTCTTCGGCGCACGCCGGCCGTCTAACCGCTCCAGCGCCCCGTCGTGCCGCTCGGCGAAACTACAATGCCCCCGAATATTTTTTAGACCCGCGAAGCACTGAACCCGCGAAAGGTGAACCGCGAAGTAGCGAGGGTTCACTGTATGTATAAGACCAAGACCTACAAAAAAGTCTCTTGGAGCAATGAGCTAGGTTTTACAGGAAGTCGGCCATTTTGAATTTACTTAAAAGGGGGCGGGTCACCACAATGGACTTTGTGTAGAAATTATTATTGGGGCCCGAGCAGCGACCGCGGCGAGGTCCCTATTGTTTTTGTAGAAAATATTATTACTTTTATTATTATTATTATTATTATTATTAGGGCCTGAGCAGCGACCGCTGCGAAGTCCCTATTGTTTTTGTAGAAATTATTATTATTATTATTTTTCCGATTGTTCGATCGCATTTTTGACCCCCGAAACATGCACAAAAACTCACCAAACTTGGCAGTCTCATCGGGCATGACGAAAAATTTGATATTTTCACGTCTAATATGAACAGGAAGTGAGTTATGAATTTTTGAAAGTCCGACTTTTGCCCTTTTTTGCATGTTTACAGGGGTCATTCTTTTGCACCCTGATCTAAAGGCTTCATCTGATTGCCTTAAAATTCTGTCTGTAGCATCTGAAGACCTGGCACAAACACTGGGGCTAAAATTTTTTGTTTCCGAAATACTATATGACGGGGGCGGGGCATCAAAGTTTTCACTTAAGATTTCCTTCGCCGCAATGGACAAAATGCTTAATAACTCTCCTGCACATGCTGCTAAAAATCCAAAACTTCACATGTACATAAAGAGTCTGTACCTGAAGACATCTATATGTTTATATTCAGTTATACACCTTGCGCCAATCAATATCATTTTTTACATTTTGACGTACTGCACGGTGCCCTTTTAACGAATCTGATTGAAAATTGGCTAGAAAAGACTCAAGACATTGATCTTACTCTATCCCTATTTTTGTGACTTTCCTTCGAAGGGCGTGGCTATTACGGTGCCGCAGAGTCTGATTATTCTCCGTGGCAACAAAAGTTCCTGCAAAATGATTCAGATGATCCATCTTCTCGAAATTTTTCACATTTGAGGATATTCAGGCCCTGAAGACGGCTGCCAACTTATTTTTGATCGCAGTGGTCGCGCCACCAACTGGTTAAAACAAATACAAATTATTTTCGTTGATTTTTTTCTCCGGGCAGGTTAACAAAATCTACCTTACATTTGCTCGGATGAGTGTTTAGGCCTTGAGGATGTCACAATACGTAAGTCTTTCGCCTTCTTCAGAGTGTCACATGATGGTGTCTTGTGGCCCGCGTGACTTACCTGTCACAAGAATGAAGGCAAGTCACGCCCCCCGCTGTCCGTTCACTCCGCCAAAATGCTCCTCCAGGTGGTAGAGAGGATGAAGGCTCCCTTGTCTCTGTTCATGGTTTTTATGCCTCGCTTGCAGATCTCAATGGCCTCTCTGATCCAGCGCTGTTGTTTGTTCTCTTCGGTGCGGATGACCCTGCCCTTCTCCCGGTCCATGATGTGGTTTTCCCTTTTGCAGTGGTCAGTGATTGCTGATTTGTAATGTTCATGTTGTGCTTGTTCTTTTACTGCTCTGATTTTTCATTTTTTTGACAGGTAAGTCACACCCTCATGGAACATCAGCTGATAAAGACGGGTCTCAAGACACCATCATGCGACACTCTGAAGAAGGCGAAAGACTCGCCGAAACATGTCAGGTAAAAAATTAACCTAAAACATAATTGTCTGCTTTTAATGAATCAGTCAAATATCAATAATAAGAAGACAAAATGAACCTAATACAAATAAATGAATGCTTAATAACTCCCCTGCACATGCTCCTAAAAATCCAAACCTTCACCTGTAAATAAAACGTCCCGACCTGAAGACATCTTAATGTTATTATTTTGTTATACACACAGTGCCGCCAAGTGGAATCAAAAATTTGTTTTTATTTTAATTTTCACGTACTGCACGGTGCCCTTTTGACGAATCCGACTGAAAATTAGTCAGAAAAGACTCAAGACAATGATCTTACTCTCTGCCGAATTTTGTGACGTTTTGGCAAAAGGCGTGGCTATTAAGGTGCTGAAAAGTCCGATTGTACTCTGTGGCAACAAAAGCTCCGGCAACATGACTCAGATGATCCTATCTTCTCGAAGTTGTACACATTTGAGGATACTTCAGCCCTGAAGACATCTACCAACTTATTTTACATCGTAGTAGTAGCGCCACCAACTGGTAAAAGCTAATACAAGTTATTTTCTTGGATGTTTTTCTCCGTGCAACTCAACAAGGTCGCCCTCATATATGCTCGGATGACTGTTTCGGCCATGAGGATGTCACAATACGAAATTCGTGATTTTTCGTGAAAAGTTGTGGGAGTGGCATTGCACTGTTCGGCAATAAAACAAAGCTGATTATGAGGTTCTAAATATGAACGACAACTCGTAAAACTTTACACACACATCAGGCCGAGCAAATTTATCAATATTTTATACGTTAGTTGTGCAGCTTTTTTGAAATGGCTCGCCATGGCCCTCGAGAAATGTTAAAAAAAAGCAGCTCTGGTTGAGTGTTTCACCTCGCTTTTTGTAAATTTTATGGAGTACAGTGAACCCTCGGTTATCGCGGTTAATGGGGACCGAGACCATCCGCGAAAACTGAAAATCCGCGAAGTAGCGGCGCACCTTCAAAAATGCTTAAAAAAAATATACAATATATATAATAAATATATAATATATATATATATATATATATATATATATATATATATATATATATACGGGGAGAGAGAGAGTGAAATTCATGTTATAACAAAAAAACCAAATTATTATTAAAACGTATTGTTTTTTTATTCCCCAGCCATTCTTTTTGTATTTATTTAATTACTCCGACTTTTACCTGCTGGTACGCCGTCCGGTGTGCCCTGTGAAATGAAAGGTGGCATTCTTTATTTATTTATTCATTTATTCATTCATAACTGACAGCCTCGCGCTCCGCTCGTGCCCGGGCAGAAGAGGTGCTCCAATTTGGCTTAACTGTGACACACGCCCGTCCTCCTCCCCCGGAGCTTCCATTCGGTTAAACTTAGGGGCCGCTTGGCACCGCCCGTGCCCGGGGAAGGTGCTCCTCTTCGGCTTACTGTGACGCGAGCATGCCCTCCTCCTCCGGAGCTTCCATTCGGTTAAACTTAGGGGCCGCTTGGAACCGCCCGTGCCCGGGGAAGGTGCTCCTCTTCGGCTTACTGTGACGCGAGCATGCCCTCCTCCTCCGGAGCTTCCATTCGGTTAAACGTAGGGGCCGCTTGGCACCGCCCGTGCCCGGGGAAGGTGCTCCTCTACGGCTTAACTGCCACGCACGCTGGCCGGAGCTCTGGTACGGTCCGAACCGCGCGAAACGTCGCCACCGATCGTGTCCGGGGGAACGTGCTCTTCTTCGTCCACTCTCCTCTTCGCCCACGCTCTTCTTCGGCGCACGCCGGCCGTCTAACCGCTCCAGCGCCCCGTCGTGCCGCTCGGCGAAACTACAATGCCCCCGAATATTTTTTAGACCCGCGAAGCACTGAACCCGCGAAAGGTGAACCGCGAAGTAGCGAGGGTTCACTGTATGTATAAGACCAAGACCTACAAAAAAGTCTCTTGGAGCAATGAGCTAGGTTTTACAGGAAGTCGGCCATTTTGAATTTACTTAAAAGGGGGCGGGTCACCACAATGGACTTTGTGTAGAAATTATTATTGGGGCCCGAGCAGCGACCGCGGCGAGGTCCCTATTGTTTTTGTAGAAGATATTATTACTTTTATTATTATTATTATTATTATTATTAGGGCCTGAGCAGCGACCGCTGCGAAGTCCCTATTGTTTTTGTAGAAATTATTATTATTATTATTTTTCCGATTGTTCGATCGCATTTTTGACCCCCGAAACATGCACAAAAACTCACCAAACTTGGCAGTCTCATCGGGCATGGCGAAAAATTTGATATTTTAACGTCTAATATGAACAGGAAGTGAGTTATGAATTTTTGAAAGTCCGACTTTTGCCCTTTTTTGCATGTTTACAGGGGTCATTCTTTTGCACCCTGATCCTAAAGGCTTCATCTGATTGCCTTAAAATTCTGTCTGTAGCATCTGAAGACCTGGCACAAACACTGGGGCTAAAATTTTTTGTTTCCAAAATACTATATGACGGGGGCGGGGCATCAAAGTTTTCACTTAAGATATCCTTCGCCGCAATGGACAAAATGCTTAATAACTCTCCTGCACATGCTGCTAAAAATCCAAAACTTCACATGTACATAAAGAGTCTGTACCTGAAGACATCTATATGTTTATATTCAGTTATACACCTTGCGCCAATCAATATCATTTTTTACATTTTGACGTACTGCACGGTGCCCTTTTAACGAATCTGATTGAAAATTGGCTAGAAAAGACTCAAGACATTGATCTTACTCTATCCCTATTTTTGTGACTTTCCTTCGAAGGGCGTGGCTATTACGGTGCCGCAGAGTCTGATTATTCTCCGTGGCAACAAAAGTTCCTGCAAAATGATTCAGATGATCCATCTTCTCGAAATTTTTCACATTTGAGGATATTCAGGCCCTGAAGACGGCTGCCAACTTATTTTTGATCGCAGTGGTAGCGCCACCAACTGGTTAAAACAAATACAAATTATTTTCGTTGATTTTTTTCTCCGGGCAGGTTAACAAAATCTACCTTACATTTGCTCGGATGAGTGTTTAGGCCTTGAGGATGTCACAATACGAAAGTCTTTCGCCTTCTTCAGAGTGTCACATGATGGTGTCTTGTGGCCCGTCTTTATCAGCTGATGTTCCATGAGGGCGTGACTTACCTGTCACAAGAATGAAGGCAAGTCACGCCCCCCGCTGTCCGTTCACTCCGCCAAAATGCTGCTCCAGGTGGTAGAGAGGATGAAGGCTCCCTTGTCTCTGTTCATGGTTTTTATGCCTCGCTTGCAGATCTCAATGGCCTCTCTGATCCAGCGCTGTTGTTTGTTCTCTTCGGTGCGGATGACCCTGCCCTTCTCCCGGTCCATGATGTGGTTTTCCCTTTTGCAGTGGTCAGTGATTGCTGATTTGTAATGTTCATGTTGTGCTTGTTCTTTGACTGCTCTGATTTTTCATTTTTTTGACAGGTAAGTCACACCCTCATGGAACATCAGCTGATAAAGACGGGTCTCAAGACACCATCATGCGACACTCTGAAGAAGGCGAAAGACTCGCCGAAACATGTCAGGTAAAAAATTTACCTAAAACATAATTGTCTGCTTTTAATGAATCAGTCAAATATCAATAATAAGAAGACAAAATGAACCTAATACAAATAAACGAATGCTTAATAACTCCCCTGCACATGCTCCTAAAAATCCAAACCTTCACCTGTAAATAAAACGTCCCGACCTGAAGACATCTTAATGTTATTATTTTGTTATACACACAGTGCCGCCAAGTGGAATCAAAAATTTGTTTTTATTTTAATTTTCACGTACTGCACGGTGCCCTTTTGACGAATCCGACTGAAAATTAGTCAGAAAAGACTCAAGACAATGATCTTACTCTCTGCCGAATTTTGTGACGTTTTGGCAAAAGGCGTGGCTATTAAGGTGCTGAAAAGTCCGATTGTACTCTGTGGCAACAAAAGCTCCGGCAACATGACTCAGATGATCCTATCTTCTCGAAGTTGTACACATTTGAGGATACCTCAGCCCTGAAGACATCTACCAACTTATTTTACATCGTAGTAGTAGCGCCACCAACTGGTAAAAGCTAATACAAGTTATTTTCTTGGATGTTTTTCTCCGTGCAACTCAACAAGGTCGCCCTCATATATGCTCGGATGACTGTTTCGGCCATGAGGATGTCACAATACGAAATTCGTGATTTTTCGTGAAAAGTTGTGGGAGTGGCATTGCACTGTTCGGCAATAAAACAAAGCTGATTATGAGGTTCTAAATATGAACGACAACTCGTAAAACTTTACACACACATCAGGCCGAGCAAATTTATCAATATTTTATACGTTAGTTGTGCAGCTTTTTTGAAATGGCTCGCCATGGCCCTCGAGAAATGTTAAAAAAAAGCAGCTCTGGTTGAATGTTTCACCTCGCTTTTTGTAAATTTTATGGAGTACAGTGAACTCTCTGTTATCGCGGTTAATGGGGACCGAGACCATCCGCGAAAACTGAAAATCCGCGAAGTAGCGGCGCACCTTCAAAAATGCTTAAAAAAAATATACAATATATATAATAAATATATAAATATATATATATATATATATATATATATATACGGGGAGAGAGAGAGTGAAATTCATGTTATAACAAAAAAAACAAATTATTATTAAAACGTATTATTTTTTTATTCCCCAGCCATTCTTTTTGTATTTATTTAATTACTCCGACTTTTACCTGCTGGTACGCCGTCCGGTGTGCCCTGTGAAATGAAAGGTGGCATTCTTTATTTATTTATTCATTTATTCATTCATAACTGACAGCCTCGCGCTCCGCTCGTGCCCGGGCAGAAGAGGTGCTCCAATTTGGCTTAACTGTGACACACGCCCGTCCTCCTCCCCCGGAGCTTCCATTCGGTTAAACTTAGGGGCCGCTTGGCACCGCCCGTGCCCGGGGAAGGTGCTCCTCTTCGGCTTACTGTGACGCGAGCATGCCCTCCTCCTCCGGAGCTTCCATTCGGTTAAACTTAGGGGCCGCTTGGCACCGCCCGTGCCCGGGGAAGGTGCTCCTCTACGGCTTAACTGCCACGCACGGTGGCCGGAGCTCTGGTACGGTCCGAACCGCGCGAAACGTCGCCACCGATCGTGTCCGGGGGAACGTGCTCTTCTTCGTCCACTCTCCTCTTCGCCCACGCTCTTCTTCGGCGCACGCCGGCCGTCTAACCGCTCCAGCGCCCCGTCGTGCCGCTCGGCGAAACTACAATGCCCCCGAATATTTTTTAGACCCGCGAAGCACTGAACCCGCGAAAGGTGAACCGCGAAGTAGCGAGGGTTCACTGTATGTATAAGACCAAGACCTACAAAAAAGTCTCTTGGAGCAATGAGCTAGGTTTTACAGGAAGTCGGCCATTTTGAATTTACTGAAAAGGGGGCGGGTCACCACAATGGACTTTGTGTAGAAATTATTATTGGGGCCCGAGCAGCGACCGCGGCGAGGTCCCTATTGTTTTTGTAGAAGATATTATTACTTTTATTATTATTATTATTATTATTATTAGGGTCTGAGCAGCGACCGCTGCGAAGTCCCTATTGTTTTTGTAGAAATTATTATTATTATTATTTTTCCGATTGTTCGATCGCATTTTTGACCCCCGAAACATGCACAAAAACTCACCAAACTTGGCAGTCTCATCGGGCATGGCGAAAAATTTGATATTTTAACGTCTAATATGAACAGGAAGTGAGTTATGAATTTTTGAAAGTCCGACTTTTGCCCTTTTTTGCATGTTTACAGGGGTCATTCTTTTGCACCCTGATCCTAAAGGCTTCATCTGATTGCCTTAAAATTCTGTCTGTAGCATCTGAAGACCTGGCACAAACACTGGGGCTAAAATTTTTTGTTTTCCGAAATACTATATGACGGGGGCGAGGCATCAAAGTTTTCACTTAAGATTTCCTTCGCCGCAATGGACAAAATGCTTAATAATTCTCCTGCACATGCTGCTAAAAATCCAAAACTTCACATGTACATAAAGAGTCTGTACCTGAAGACTTCTATATATTTATATTCATTTATACACCTTGCGCCAATCAATATCATTTTTTACATTTTGACGTACTGCACGGTGCCCTTTTAACGAATCTGATTGAAAATTGGCTAGAAAAGACTCAAGACATTGATCTTACTCTATCCCTATTTTTGTGACTTTCCTTCGAAGGGCGTGGCTATTACGGTGCCGCAGAGTCTGATTATTCTCCGTGGCAACAAAAGTTCCTGCAAAATGATTCAGATGATCCATCTTCTCGAAATTTTTCACATTTGAGGATATTCAGGCCCTGAAGACGGCTGCCAACTTATTTTTGATCGCAGTGGTAGCGCCACCAACTGGTTAAAACAAATACAAATTATTTTCGTTGATTTTTTTCTCCGGGCAGGTTAACAAAATCTACCTTACATTTGCTCGGATGAGTGTTTAGGCCTTGAGGATGTCACAATACGAAAGTCTTTCGCCTTCTTCAGAGTGTCACATGATGGTGTCTTGTGGCCCGTCTTTATCAGCTGATGTTCCATGAGGGCGTGACTTACCTGTCACAAGAATGAAGGCAAGTCACGCCCCCCGCTGTCCGTTCACTCCGCCAAAATGCTGCTCCAGGTGGTAGAGAGGATGAAGGCTCCCTTGTCTCTGTTCATGGTTTTTATGCCTCGCTTGCAGATCTCAATGGCCTCTCTGATCCAGCGCTGTTGTTTGTTCTCTTCGGTGCGGATGACCCTGCCCTTCTCCCGGTCCATGATGTGGTTTTCCCTTTTGCAGTGGTCAGTGATTGCTGATTTGTAATGTTCATGTTGTGCTTGTTCTTTGACTGCTCTGATTTTTCATTTTTTTGACAGGTAAGTCACACCCTCATGGAACATCAGCTGATAAAGACGGGTCTCAAGACACCATCATGCGACACTCTGAAGAAGGCGAAAGACTCGCCGAAACATGTCAGGTAAAAAATTAACCTAAAACATAATTGTCTGCTTTTAATGAATCAGTCAAATATCAATAATAAGAAGACAAAATGAACCTAATACAAATAAATGAATGCTTAATAACTCCCCTGCACATGCTCCTAAAAATCCAAACCTTCACCTGTAAATAAAACGTCCCGACCTGAAGACATCTTAATGTTATTATTTTGTTATACACACAGTGCCGCCAAGTGGAATCAAAAATTTGTTTTTATTTTAATTGTCACGTACTGCACGGTGCCCTTTCGACGAATCCGACTGAAAATTAGTCAGAAAAGACTCAAGACAATGATCTTACTCTCTGCCGAATTTTGTGACGTTTTGGCAAAAGGCGTGGCTATTACGGTGCTGAAAAGTCCGATTGTACTCTGTGGCAACAAAAGCTCCAGCAACATGACTCAGATGATCCTATCTTCTCGAAGTTGCACACATTTGAGGATACTTCAGCCCTGAAGACATCTACCAACTTATTTTTCATCGTAGTAGTAGCGCCCCCAACTGGTAAAAGCTAATACAAGTTATTTTCTTGGATGTTTTTCTCCGTGCAACTCAACAAGGTCGCCCTCATATATGCTCGGATGACTGTTTCGGCCATGAGGATGTCACAATACGAAATTCGTCCTTTTTCATGAAAAGTTGTGGGAGTGGCATTGCACTGTTCGGCAATAAAACAAAGCTGATTATGAGGTTCTAAATATGAACGACAACTCGTGAAACTTTACACACACATCAGGCCGAGCAAATTTATCAATATTTTATACGTTAGTTGTGCAGCTTTTTTGAAATGGCTCGCCATGGCCCTCGAGAAATGTTCAAAAAAGCAGCCCTGGTTGAGTGTTTCACCTCGCTTTTTGTAAATTTTATGGAGTACAGTGAACCCTCGGTTATCGCGGTTAATGGGGACCGAGACCACCCGCGAAAACTGAAAATCCGCGAAGTAGCGGCGCACCTTCAAAAATGCTTAAAAAAAATATATAATAAATATATAAATATATATATATATATATATATATATATATATATATATATACGGGGGGAGAGAGAGAGAGAGAGAGTGAAATTCATGTTATAACAAAAAAAACAAATTATTATTAAAACTTATTATTTTTTTATTCCCCAACCATTCTTTTTGTATTTATTTAATTACTCCGACTTTTACCTGCTGGTACGCCGTCCGGTGTGCCCTGTGAAATGAAAGGTGGCATTCTTTATTTATTTATTCATTTATTCATTCATAACTGACAGCCTCGCGCTCCGCTTGTGCCCGGCAGAAGAGGTGCTCCAATTCGGCTTAACTGTGACACACGCCCGCCCTCCTCCCCCGGAGCTTCCATTCGGTTAAACTTAGGGGCCGCTTGGCACCGCCCGTGCCCGGGGAAGGTGCTCCTCTTCGGCTTACTGTGACGCGAGCATGCCCTCCTCCTCCGGAGCTTCCATTCGGTTAAACTTAGGGGCCGCTTGGAACCGCCCGTGCCCGGGGAAGGTGCTCCTCTTCGGCTTACTGTGACGCGAGCATGCCCTCCTCCTCCGGAGCTTCCATTCGGTTAAACTCAGGGGCCGCTTGGAACCGCCCGTGCCCGGGGAAGGTGCTCCTCTACGGCTTAACTGCCACGCACGCCGGCCGGAGCTCTGGTACGGTCCGAACCGCGCGAAACGTCGCCACCGATCGTGTCCGGGGGAACGTGCTCTTCTTCGTCCACTCTCCTCTTCGCCCACGCTCTTCTTCGGCGCACGCCGGCCGTCTAACCGCTCCAGCGCCCCGTCGTGCCGCTCGGCGAAACTACAATGCCCCCGAATATTTTTTAGACCCGCGAAGCACTGAACCCGCGAAAGGTGAACCTCGAAGTAGCGAGGGTTCACTGTATGTATAAGACCAAGACCTACAAAAAAGTCTCTTGGAGCAATGAGCTAGGTTTTACAGGAAGTCGGCCATTTTGAATTTACTTAAAAGGGGGCGGGTCTCCACAATGGACTTTGTGTAGAAATTATTATTGGGGCCCGAGCAGCGACCGCGGCGAGGTCCCTATTGTTTTTGTAGAAAATATTATTACTTTTATTATTATTATTATTATTATTATTATTATTATTAGGGCCTGAGCAGCGACCGCTGCGAAGTCCCTATTGTTTTTGTAGAAATTATTATTATTATTATTTTTCCGATTGTTCGATCGCATTTTTGACCCCCGAAACATGCACAAAAACTCACCAAACTTGGCAGTCTCATCGGGCATGGCGAAAAATTTGATATTTTTTAACGTCTAATATGAACAGGAAGTGAGTTATGAATTTTTGAAAGTCCGACTTTTGCCCTTTTTTGCATGTTTACAGGGGTCATTCTTTTGCACCCTGATCCTAAAGGCTTCATCTGATTGCCTTAAAGTTCTGTCTGGAGCATCTTAAGACCTGGGACAAACACTGGGGCTAAAATTTTTTGTTTCCGAAATACTATATGACGGGGGCGGGGCTTCAAAGTTTTCACTTAAGATTTCCTTCGCCGCAATGGACAAAATGCTTAATAACTCTCCTGCCCGTGCTGCTAAAAATCCAAAACTTCACATGTACATAAAGAGTCGGTACCTGAAGACATCTATATGTTTATATTCAGTTATACACCTTGCGCCAATCAATATAAATGTTTACATTTTGACGTACTGCACGGTGCCCTTTTAACGAATCCGACTGAAAATTGGCTAGAAAAGACTCAAGACATTGATCTTACTCTATCCCTATTTTTATGACTTTCCTTCAAAGGGCGTGGCTATTACGGTGCCGCAGAGTCTGATTATTCTCCGTGGCAACAAAGGTTCCTGCAAAATGATTCAGATGATCCATCTTCTGGAAATCTTTCACATTTGAGGATATTCAGGCCCTGAAGACGGCTGCCAACTTATTTTTGATCGCAGTGGTAGCGCCACCAACTGGTTAAAACAATTACAAATTATTTTCGTTGATGTTTTTCTCCGGGCAGGTTAACAAAATCTACCTTATATTTGCTCGGATGAGTGTTTAGGCCTTGAGCATGTCACAATACGAAAGTCTTTCGCCTTCTTCAGAGTGTCACATGATGGTGTCTTGTGACCCGTCTTTATCAGCTGATGTTCCATGAGGGCGTGACTTACCTGTCACAAGAATGAAGGCAAGTCACGCCCCCCGCTGTCCGTTCACTCCGCCAAGATGCTGGTCCAGGTGGTAGAGAGGATGAAGGCTCCCTTGTCTCTGTTCATGGTTTTTATGCCTCGCTTGCAGATCTCAATGGCCTCTCTGATCCAGCGCTGTTGTTTGTTCTCTTCTGTGCGGATGACCCTGCCCTTCTCCCGGTCCATGATGTGGTTTTCCCTTTTGCAGTGGTCAGTGATTGCTGATTTGTAATGTTCATGTTGTGCTTGTTCTTTTACTGCTCTGATTTTTTCATTTTTTTGACAGGTAAGTCACACCCTCATGGAACATCAGCTCAAGACACCATCATGCGACACTCTGAAGAAGGCGAAAGACTCGCCGAAACATGTCAGGTAAAAAATTAACCTAAAACATAATTGTCTGCTTTTAATGAATCAGTCAAATATCAATAATAAGAAGACAAAATGAACCTAATACAAATAAATGAATGCTTAATAACTCCCCTGCACATGCTCCTAAAAATCCAAACCTTCACCTGTAAATAAAACGTCCCGACCTGAAGACATCTTAATGTTATTATTTTGTTATACACACAGTGCCGCCAAGTGGAATCAAAAATTTGTTTTTATTTTAATTTTCACGTACTGCATGGTGCCCTTTTGACGAATCCGACTGAAAATTAGTCAGAAAAGACTTAAGACAATGATCTTACTCTCTGCCGAATTTTGTGACGTTTTGGCAAAAGGCGTGGCTATTAAGGTGCTGAAAAGTCCGATTGTACTCTGTGGCAACAAAAGCTCCGGCAACATGACTCAGATGATCCTATCTTCTCGAAGTTGTACGCATTTGAGGATACTTCAGCCCTGAAGACATCTACCAACTTATTTTACATCGTAGTAGTAGCGCCACCAACTGGTAAAAGCTAATACAAGTTATTTTCTTGGATGTTTTTCTCCGTGCAACTCAACAAGGTCGCCCTCATATATGCTCGGATGACTGTTTCGGCCATGAGGATGTCACAATACGAAATTCGTGATTTTTCGTGAAAAGTTGTGGGAGTTGCATTGCACTGTTCAGCAATAAAACAAAGCTGATTATGAGGTTCTAAATATGAACGACAACTCGTAAAACTTTACACACACATCAGGCCGAGCAAATTTATCAATATTTTATACGTTAGTTGTGCAGCTTTTTTGAAATGGCTCGCCATGGCCCTCGAGAAATGTTAAAAAAAAGCAGCTCTGGTTGAGTGTTTCACCTCGCTTTTTGTAAATTTTATGGAGTACAGTGAACCCTCGGTTATCGCGGTTAATGGGGACCGAGACCACCCGCGAAAACTGAAAATCCGCGAAGTAGCGGCGCACCTTCAAAAATGCTTAAAAAAAAATACAATATATATAATAAATATATAAATATATATATATATATATATATATATATATATATATATATATATACGGGGAGAGAGAGAGTGAAATTCATGTTATAACAAAAAAAACAAATTATTATTAAAACGTATTATTTTTTTATTCCCCAGCCATTCTTTTTGTATTTATTTAATTACTCCGACTTTTACCTGCTGGTACGCCGTCCGGTGTGCCCTGTGAAATGAAAGGTGGCATTCTTTATTTATTTATTCATTTATTCATTCATAACTGACAGCCTCGCGCTCCGCTCGTGCCCGGGCAGAAGAGGTGCTCCAATTTGGCTTAACTGTGACACACGCCCGTCCTCCTCCCCCGGAGCTTCCATTCGGTTAAACTTAGGGGCCGCTTGGCACCGCCCGTGCCCGGGGAAGGTGCTCCTCTTCGGCTTACTGTGACGCGAGCATGCCCTCCTCCTCCGGAGCTTCCATTCGTTTAAACTTAGGGGCCGCTTGGAACCGCCCGTGCCCGGGGAAGGTGCTCCTCTTCGGCTTACTGTGACGCGAGCATGCCCTCCTCCTCCGGAGCTTCCATTCGGTTAAACTTAGGGGCCGCTTGGCACTGCCCGTGCCCGGGGAAGGTGCTCCTCTACGGCTTAACTGCCACGCACGCTGGCCGGAGCTCTGGTACGGTCCGAACCGCGCGAAACGTCGCCACCGATCGTGTCCGGGGGAACGTGCTCTTCTTCGTCCACTCTCCTCTTCGCCCACGCTCTTCTTCGGCGCACGCCGGCCGTCTAACCGCTCCAGCGCCCCGTCGTGCCGCTCGGCGAAACTACAATGCCCCCGAATATTTTTTAGACCCGCGAAGCACTGAACCCGCGAAAGGTGAACCGCGAAGTAGCGAGGGTTCACTGTATGTATAAGACCAAGACCTACAAAAAAGTCTCTTGGAGCAATGAGCTAGGTTTTACAGGAAGTCGGCCATTTTGAATTTACTTAAAAGGGGGCGGGTCACCACAATGGACTTTGTGTAGAAATTATTATTGGGGCCCGAGCAGCGACCGCGGCGAGGTCCCTATTGTTTTTGTAGAAAATATTATTACTTTTATTATTATTATTATTATTATTATTAGGGCCTGAGCAGCGACCGCTGCGAAGTCCCTATTGTTTTTGTTGAAATTATTATTATTATTATTTTTCCGATTGTTCGATCGCATTTTTGACCCCTGAAACATGCACAAAAACTCACCAAACTTGGCAGTCTCATCGGGCATGGCGAGAAATTTGATATTTTAACGTCTAATATGAACAGGAAGTGAGTTATGAATTTTTGAAAGTCCGACTTTTGCCCTTTTTTGCATGTTTACAGGGGTCATTCTTTTGCACCCTGATCCTAAAGGCTTCATCTGATTGCCTTAAAATTCTGTCTGTAGCATCTGAAGACCTGGCACAAACACTGGGGCTAAAATTTTTTGTTTCCGAAATACTATATGACGGGGGCGGGGCATCAAAGTTTTCACTTAAGATTTCCTTCGCCGCAATGGACAAAATGCTTAATAACTCTCCTGCACATGCTGCTAAAAATCCAAAACTTCACATGTACATAAAGAGTCTGTACCTGAAGACATCTATATGTTTATATTCAGTTATACACCTTGCGCCAATCAATATCATTTTTTACATTTTGACGTACTGCACGGTGCCCTTTTAACGAATCTGATTGAAAATTGGCTAGAAAAGACTCAAGACATTGATCTTACTCTATCCCTATTTTTGTGACTTTCCTTCGAAGGGCGTGGCTATTACGGTGCCGCAGAGTCTGATTATTCTCCGTGGCAACAAAAGTTCCTGCAAAATGATTCAGATGATCCATCTTCTCGAAATTTTTCACATTTGAGGATATTCAGGCCCTGAAGACGGCTGCCAACTTATTTTTGATCGCAGTGGTAGCGCCACCAACTGGTTAAAACAAATACAAATCATTTTCATTGATTTTTTTCTCCGGGCAGGTTAACAAAATCTACCTTACATTTGCTCGGATGAGTGTTTAGGCCTTGAGGATGTCACAATACGAAAGTCTTTCGCCTTCTTCAGAGTGTCACATGATGGTGTCTTGTGGCCCGTCTTTATCAGCTGATGTTCCATGAGGGCGTGACTTGCCTGTCACAAGAATGAAGGCAAGTCACGCCCCCCGCTGTCCGTTCACTCCGCCAAAATGCTGCTCCAGGTGGTAGAGAGGATGAAGGCTCCCTTGTCTCTGTTCATGGTTTTTATGCCTCGCTTGCAGATCTCAATGGCCTCTCTGATCCAGCGCTGTTGTTTGTTCTCTTCGGTGCGGATGACCCTGCCCTCCTCCCGGTCCATGATGTGGTTTTCCCTTTTGCAGTGGTCAGTGATTGCTGATTTGTAATGTTCATGTTGTGCTTGTTCTTTTACTGCTCTGATTTTTCATTTTTTTGACAGGTAAGTCACACCCTCATGGAACATCAGCTGATAAAGACGGGTCTCAAGACACCATCATGCGACACTCTGAAGAAGGCGAAAGACTCGCCGAAACATGTCAGGTAAAAAATTTACCTAAAACATAATTGTCTGCTTTTAATGAATCAGTCAAATATCAATAATAAGAAGACAAAATGAACCTAATACAAATAAACGAATGCTTAATAACTCCCCTGCACATGCTCCTAAAAATCCAAACCTTCACCTGTAAATAAAACGTCCCGACCTGAAGACATCTTAATGTTATTATTTTGTTATACACACAGTGCCGCCAAGTGGAATCAAAAATTTGTTTTTATTTTAATTTTCACGTACTGCACGGTGCCCTTTTGACGAATCCGACTGAAAATTAGTCAGAAAAGACTCAAGACAATGATCTTACTCTCTGCCGAATTTTGTGACGTTTTGGCAAAAGGCGTGGCTATTAAGGTGCTGAAAAGTCCGATTGTACTCTGTGGCAACAAAAGCTCCGGCAACATGACTCAGATGATCCTATCTTCTCGAAGTTGTACACATTTGAGGATACCTCAGCCCTGAAGACATCTACCAACTTATTTTACATCGTAGTAGTAGCGCCACCAACTGGTAAAAGCTAATACAAGTTATTTTCTTGGATGTTTTTCTCCGTGCAACTCAACAAGGTCGCCCTCATATATGCTCGGATGACTGTTTCGGCCATGAGGATGTCACAATACGAAATTCGTGATTTTTCGTGAAAAGTTGTGGGAGTGGCATTGCACTGTTCGGCAATAAAACAAAGCTGATTATGAGGTTCTAAATATGAACGACAACTCGTAAAACTTTACACACACATCAGGCCGAGCAAATTTATCAATATTTTATACGTTAGTTGTGCAGCTTTTTTGAAATGGCTCGCCATGGCCCTCGAGAAATGTTAAAAAAAAGCAGCTCTGGTTGAATGTTTCACCTCGCTTTTTGTAAATTTTATGGAGTACAGTGAACTCTCTGTTATCGCGGTTAATGGGGACCGAGACCATCCGCGAAAACTGAAAATCCGCGAAGTAGCGGCGCACCTTCAAAAATGCTTAAAAAAAATATACAATATATATAATAAATATATAAATATATATATATATATATATATATATATATACGGGGAGAGAGAGAGTGAAATTCATGTTATAACAAAAAAAACAAATTATTATTAAAACGTATTATTTTTTTATTCCCCAGCCATTCTTTTTGTATTTATTTAATTACTCCGACTTTTACCTGCTGGTACGCCGTCCGGTGTGCCCTGTGAAATGAAAGGTGGCATTCTTTATTTATTTATTCATTTATTCATTCATAACTGACAGCCTCGCGCTCCGCTCGTGCCCGGGCAGAAGAGGTGCTCCAATTTGGCTTAACTGTGACACACGCCCGTCCTCCTCCCCCGGAGCTTCCATTCGGTTAAACTTAGGGGCCGCTTGGCACCGCCCGTGCCCGGGGAAGGTGCTCCTCTTCGGCTTACTGTGACGCGAGCATGCCCTCCTCCTCCGGAGCTTCCATTCGGTTAAACTTAGGGGCCGCTTGGCACCGCCCGTGCCCGGGGAAGGTGCTCCTCTACGGCTTAACTGCCACGCACGGTGGCCGGAGCTCTGGTACGGTCCGAACCGCGCGAAACGTCGCCACCGATCGTGTCCGGGGGAACGTGCTCTTCTTCGTCCACTCTCCTCTTCGCCCACGCTCTTCTTCGGCGCACGCCGGCCGTCTAACCGCTCCAGCGCCCCGTCGTGCCGCTCGGCGAAACTACAATGCCCCCGAATATTTTTTAGACCCGCGAAGCACTGAACCCGCGAAAGGTGAACCGCGAAGTAGCGAGGGTTCACTGTATGTATAAGACCAAGACCTACAAAAAAGTCTCTTGGAGCAATGAGCTAGGTTTTACAGGAAGTCGGCCATTTTGAATTTACTGAAAAGGGGGCGGGTCACCACAATGGACTTTGTGTAGAAATTATTATTGGGGCCCGAGCAGCGACCGCGGCGAGGTCCCTATTGTTTTTGTAGAAGATATTATTACTTTTATTATTATTATTATTATTATTATTAGGGTCTGAGCAGCGACCGCTGCGAAGTCCCTATTGTTTTTGTAGAAATTATTATTATTATTATTTTTCCGATTGTTCGATCGCATTTTTGACCCCCGAAACATGCACAAAAACTCACCAAACTTGGCAGTCTCATCGGGCATGGCGAAAAATTTGATATTTTAACGTCTAATATGAACAGGAAGTGAGTTATGAATTTTTGAAAGTCCGACTTTTGCCCTTTTTTGCATGTTTACAGGGGTCATTCTTTTGCACCCTGATCCTAAAGGCTTCATCTGATTGCCTTAAAATTCTGTCTGTAGCATCTGAAGACCTGGCACAAACACTGGGGCTAAAATTTTTTGTTTTCCGAAATACTATATGACGGGGGCGAGGCATCAAAGTTTTCACTTAAGATTTCCTTCGCCGCAATGGACAAAATGCTTAATAATTCTCCTGCACATGCTGCTAAAAATCCAAAACTTCACATGTACATAAAGAGTCTGTACCTGAAGACTTCTATATATTTATATTCATTTATACACCTTGCGCCAATCAATATCATTTTTTACATTTTGACGTACTGCACGGTGCCCTTTTAACGAATCTGATTGAAAATTGGCTAGAAAAGACTCAAGACATTGATCTTACTCTATCCCTATTTTTGTGACTTTCCTTCGAAGGGCGTGGCTATTACGGTGCCGCAGAGTCTGATTATTCTCCGTGGCAACAAAAGTTCCTGCAAAATGATTCAGATGATCCATCTTCTCGAAATTTTTCACATTTGAGGATATTCAGGCCCTGAAGACGGCTGCCAACTTATTTTTGATCGCAGTGGTAGCGCCACCAACTGGTTAAAACAAATACAAATTATTTTCGTTGATTTTTTTCTCCGGGCAGGTTAACAAAATCTACCTTACATTTGCTCGGATGAGTGTTTAGGCCTTGAGGATGTCACAATACGAAAGTCTTTCGCCTTCTTCAGAGTGTCACATGATGGTGTCTTGTGGCCCGTCTTTATCAGCTGATGTTCCATGAGGGCGTGACTTACCTGTCACAAGAATGAAGGCAAGTCACGCCCCCCGCTGTCCGTTCACTCCGCCAAAATGCTGCTCCAGGTGGTAGAGAGGATGAAGGCTCCCTTGTCTCTGTTCATGGTTTTTATGCCTCGCTTGCAGATCTCAATGGCCTCTCTGATCCAGCGCTGTTGTTTGTTCTCTTCGGTGCGGATGACCCTGCCCTTCTCCCGGTCCATGATGTGGTTTTCCCTTTTGCAGTGGTCAGTGATTGCTGATTTGTAATGTTCATGTTGTGCTTGTTCTTTGACTGCTCTGATTTTTCATTTTTTTGACAGGTAAGTCACACCCTCATGGAACATCAGCTGATAAAGACGGGTCTCAAGACACCATCATGCGACACTCTGAAGAAGGCGAAAGACTCGCCGAAACATGTCAGGTAAAAAATTAACCTAAAACATAATTGTCTGCTTTTAATGAATCAGTCAAATATCAATAATAAGAAGACAAAATGAACCTAATACAAATAAATGAATGCTTAATAACTCCCCTGCACATGCTCCTAAAAATCCAAACCTTCACCTGTAAATAAAACGTCCCGACCTGAAGACATCTTAATGTTATTATTTTGTTATACACACAGTGCCGCCAAGTGGAATCAAAAATTTGTTTTTATTTTAATTGTCACGTACTGCACGGTGCCCTTTCGACGAATCCGACTGAAAATTAGTCAGAAAAGACTCAAGACAATGATCTTACTCTCTGCCGAATTTTGTGACGTTTTGGCAAAAGGCGTGGCTATTACGGTGCTGAAAAGTCCGATTGTACTCTGTGGCAACAAAAGCTCCAGCAACATGACTCAGATGATCCTATCTTCTCGAAGTTGCACACATTTGAGGATACTTCAGCCCTGAAGACATCTACCAACTTATTTTTCATCGTAGTAATAGCGCCCCCAACTGGTAAAAGCTAATACAAGTTATTTTCTTGGATGTTTTTCTCCGTGCAACTCAACAAGGTCGCCCTCATATATGCTCGGATGACTGTTTCGGCCATGAGGATGTCACAATACGAAATTCGTCCTTTTTCATGAAAAGTTGTGGGAGTGGCATTGCACTGTTCGGCAATAAAACAAAGCTGATTATGAGGTTCTAAATATGAACGACAACTCGTGAAACTTTACACACACATCAGGCCGAGCAAATTTATCAATATTTTATACGTTAGTTGTGCAGCTTTTTTGAAATGGCTCGCCATGGCCCTCGAGAAATGTTCAAAAAAGCAGCCCTGGTTGAGTGTTTCACCTCGCTTTTTGTAAATTTTATGGAGTACAGTGAACCCTCGGTTATCGCGGTTAATGGGGACCGAGACCACCCGCGAAAACTGAAAATCCGCGAAGTAGCGGCGCACCTTCAAAAATGCTTAAAAAAAATATATAATAAATATATAAATATATATATATATATATATATATATATATATATATATATACGGGGGGAGAGAGAGAGAGAGAGAGTGAAATTCATGTTATAACAAAAAAAACAAATTATTATTAAAACTTATTATTTTTTTATTCCCCAACCATTCTTTTTGTATTTATTTAATTACTCCGACTTTTACCTGCTGGTACGCCGTCCGGTGTGCCCTGTGAAATGAAAGGTGGCATTCTTTATTTATTTATTCATTTATTCATTCATAACTGACAGCCTCGCGCTCCGCTTGTGCCCGGCAGAAGAGGTGCTCCAATTCGGCTTAACTGTGACACACGCCCGCCCTCCTCCCCCGGAGCTTCCATTCGGTTAAACTTAGGGGCCGCTTGGCACCGCCCGTGCCCGGGGAAGGTGCTCCTCTTCGGCTTACTGTGACGCGAGCATGCCCTCCTCCTCCGGAGCTTCCATTCGGTTAAACTTAGGGGCCGCTTGGAACCGCCCGTGCCCGGGGAAGGTGCTCCTCTTCGGCTTACTGTGACGCGAGCATGCCCTCCTCCTCCGGAGCTTCCATTCGGTTAAACTCAGGGGCCGCTTGGAACCGCCCGTGCCCGGGGAAGGTGCTCCTCTACGGCTTAACTGCCACGCACGCCGGCCGGAGCTCTGGTACGGTCCGAACCGCGCGAAACGTCGCCACCGATCGTGTCCGGGGGAACGTGCTCTTCTTCGTCCACTCTCCTCTTCGCCCACGCTCTTCTTCGGCGCACGCCGGCCGTCTAACCGCTCCAGCGCCCCGTCGTGCCGCTCGGCGAAACTACAATGCCCCCGAATATTTTTTAGACCCGCGAAGCACTGAACCCGCGAAAGGTGAACCTCGAAGTAGCGAGGGTTCACTGTATGTATAAGACCAAGACCTACAAAAAAGTCTCTTGGAGCAATGAGCTAGGTTTTACAGGAAGTCGGCCATTTTGAATTTACTTAAAAGGGGGCGGGTCTCCACAATGGACTTTGTGTAGAAATTATTATTGGGGCCCGAGCAGCGACCGCGGCGAGGTCCCTATTGTTTTTGTAGAAAATATTATTACTTTTATTATTATTATTATTATTATTATTATTATTATTAGGGCCTGAGCAGCGACCGCTGCGAAGTCCCTATTGTTTTTGTAGAAATTATTATTATTATTATTTTTCCGATTGTTCGATCGCATTTTTGACCCCCGAAACATGCACAAAAACTCACCAAACTTGGCAGTCTCATCGGGCATGGCGAAAAATTTGATATTTTTTAACGTCTAATATGAACAGGAAGTGAGTTATGAATTTTTGAAAGTCCGACTTTTGCCCTTTTTTGCATGTTTACAGGGGTCATTCTTTTGCACCCTGATCCTAAAGGCTTCATCTGATTGCCTTAAAGTTCTGTCTGGAGCATCTTAAGACCTGGGACAAACACTGGGGCTAAAATTTTTTGTTTCCGAAATACTATATGACGGGGGCGGGGCTTCAAAGTTTTCACTTAAGATTTCCTTCGCCGCAATGGACAAAATGCTTAATAACTCTCCTGCCCGTGCTGCTAAAAATCCAAAACTTCACATGTACATAAAGAGTCGGTACCTGAAGACATCTATATGTTTATATTCAGTTATACACCTTGCGCCAATCAATATAAATGTTTACATTTTGACGTACTGCACGGTGCCCTTTTAACGAATCCGACTGAAAATTGGCTAGAAAAGACTCAAGACATTGATCTTACTCTATCCCTATTTTTATGACTTTCCTTCAAAGGGCGTGGCTATTACGGTGCCGCAGAGTCTGATTATTCTCCGTGGCAACAAAGGTTCCTGCAAAATGATTCAGATGATCCATCTTCTGGAAATCTTTCACATTTGAGGATATTCAGGCCCTGAAGACGGCTGCCAACTTATTTTTGATCGCAGTGGTAGCGCCACCAACTGGTTAAAACAAATACAAATTATTTTCGTTGATGTTTTTCTCCGGGCAGGTTAACAAAATCTACCTTATATTTGCTCGGATGAGTGTTTAGGCCTTGAGCATGTCACAATACGAAAGTCTTTCGCCTTCTTCAGAGTGTCACATGATGGTGTCTTGTGACCCGTCTTTATCAGCTGATGTTCCATGAGGGCGTGACTTACCTGTCACAAGAATGAAGGCAAGTCACGCCCCCCGCTGTCCGTTCACTCCGCCAAGATGCTGGTCCAGGTGGTAGAGAGGATGAAGGCTCCCTTGTCTCTGTTCATGGTTTTTATGCCTCGCTTGCAGATCTCAATGGCCTCTCTGATCCAGCGCTGTTGTTTGTTCTCTTCTGTGCGGATGACCCTGCCCTTCTCCCGGTCCATGATGTGGTTTTCCCTTTTGCAGTGGTCTGTGATTGCTGATTTGTAATGTTCATGTTGTGCTTGTTCTTTTACTGCTCTGATTTTTTCATTTTTTTGACAGGTAAGTCACACCCTCATGGAACATCAGCTCAAGACACCATCATGCGACACTCTGAAGAAGGCGAAAGACTCGCCGAAACATGTCAGGTAAAAAATTAACCTAAAACATAATTGTCTGCTTTTAATGAATCAGTCAAATATCAATAATAAGAAGACAAAATGAACCTAATACAAATAAATGAATGCTTAATAACTCCCCTGCACATGCTCCTAAAAATCCAAACCTTCACCTGTAAATAAAACGTCCCGACCTGAAGACATCTTAATGTTATTATTTTGTTATACACACAGTGCCGCCAAGTGGAATCAAAAATTTGTTTTTATTTTAATTTTCACGTACTGCATGGTGCCCTTTTGACGAATCCGACTGAAAATTAGTCAGAAAAGACTTAAGACAATGATCTTACTCTCTGCCGAATTTTGTGACGTTTTGGCAAAAGGCGTGGCTATTAAGGTGCTGAAAAGTCCGATTGTACTCTGTGGCAACAAAAGCTCCGGCAACATGACTCAGATGATCCTATCTTCTCGAAGTTGTACGCATTTGAGGATACTTCAGCCCTGAAGACATCTACCAACTTATTTTACATCGTAGTAGTAGCGCCACCAACTGGTAAAAGCTAATACAAGTTATTTTCTTGGATGTTTTTCTCCGTGCAACTCAACAAGGTCGCCCTCATATATGCTCGGATTACTGTTTCGGCCATGAGGATGTCACAATACGAAATTCGTGATTTTTCGTGAAAAGTTGTGGGAGTTGCATTGCACTGTTCAGCAATAAAACAAAGCTGATTATGAGGTTCTAAATATGAACGACAACTCGTAAAACTTTACACACACATCAGGCCGAGCAAATTTATCAATATTTTATACGTTAGTTGTGCAGCTTTTTTGAAATGGCTCGCCATGGCCCTCGAGAAATGTTAAAAAAAAGCAGCTCTGGTTGAGTGTTTCACCTCGCTTTTTGTAAATTTTATGGAGTACAGTGAACCCTCGGTTATCGCGGTTAATGGGGACCGAGACCACCCGCGAAAACTGAAAATCCGCGAAGTAGCGGCGCACCTTCAAAAATGCTTAAAAAAAAATACAATATATATAATAAATATATAAATATATATATATATATATATATATATATATATATATATATATATACGGGGAGAGAGAGAGTGAAATTCATGTTATAACAAAAAAAACAAATTATTATTAAAACGTATTATTTTTTTATTCCCCAGCCATTCTTTTTGTATTTATTTAATTACTCCGACTTTTACCTGCTGGTACGCCGTCCGGTGTGCCCTGTGAAATGAAAGGTGGCATTCTTTATTTATTTATTCATTTATTCATTCATAACTGACAGCCTCGCGCTCCGCTCGTGCCCGGGCAGAAGAGGTGCTCCAATTTGGCTTAACTGTGACACACGCCCGTCCTCCTCCCCCGGAGCTTCCATTCGGTTAAACTTAGGGGCCGCTTGGCACCGCCCGTGCCCGGGGAAGGTGCTCCTCTTCGGCTTACTGTGACGCGAGCATGCCCTCCTCCTCCGGAGCTTCCATTCGTTTAAACTTAGGGGCCGCTTGGAACCGCCCGTGCCCGGGGAAGGTGCTCCTCTTCGGCTTACTGTGACGCGAGCATGCCCTCCTCCTCCGGAGCTTCCATTCGGTTAAACTTAGGGGCCGCTTGGCACTGCCCGTGCCCGGGGAAGGTGCTCCTCTACGGCTTAACTGCCACGCACGCTGGCCGGAGCTCTGGTACGGTCCGAACCGCGCGAAACGTCGCCACCGATCGTGTCCGGGGGAACGTGCTCTTCTTCGTCCACTCTCCTCTTCGCCCACGCTCTTCTTCGGCGCACGCCGGCCGTCTAACCGCTCCAGCGCCCCGTCGTGCCGCTCGGCGAAACTACAATGCCCCCGAATATTTTTTAGACCCGCGAAGCACTGAACCCGCGAAAGGTGAACCGCGAAGTAGCGAGGGTTCACTGTATGTATAAGACCAAGACCTACAAAAAAGTCTCTTGGAGCAATGAGCTAGGTTTTACAGGAAGTCGGCCATTTTGAATTTACTTAAAAGGGGGCGGGTCACCACAATGGACTTTGTGTAGAAATTATTATTGGGGCCCGAGCAGCGACCGCGGCGAGGTCCCTATTGTTTTTGTAGAAAATATTATTACTTTTATTATTATTATTATTATTATTATTAGGGCCTGAGCAGCGACCGCTGCGAAGTCCCTATTGTTTTTGTTGAAATTATTATTATTATTATTTTTCCGATTGTTCGATCGCATTTTTGACCCCTGAAACATGCACAAAAACTCACCAAACTTGGCAGTCTCATCGGGCATGGCGAGAAATTTGATATTTTAACGTCTAATATGAACAGGAAGTGAGTTATGAATTTTTGAAAGTCCGACTTTTGCCCTTTTTTGCATGTTTACAGGGGTCATTCTTTTGCACCCTGATCCTAAAGGCTTCATCTGATTGCCTTAAAATTCTGTCTGTAGCATCTGAAGACCTGGCACAAACACTGGGGCTAAAATTTTTTGTTTCCGAAATACTATATGACGGGGGCGGGGCATCAAAGTTTTCACTTAAGATTTCCTTCGCCGCAATGGACAAAATGCTTAATAACTCTCCTGCACATGCTGCTAAAAATCCAAAACTTCACATGTACATAAAGAGTCTGTACCTGAAGACATCTATATGTTTATATTCAGTTATACACCTTGCGCCAATCAATATCATTTTTTACATTTTGACGTACTGCACGGTGCCCTTTTAACGAATCTGATTGAAAATTGGCTAGAAAAGACTCAAGACATTGATCTTACTCTATCCCTATTTTTGTGACTTTCCTTCGAAGGGCGTGGCTATTACGGTGCCGCAGAGTCTGATTATTCTCCGTGGCAACAAAAGTTCCTGCAAAATGATTCAGATGATCCATCTTCTCGAAATTTTTCACATTTGAGGATATTCAGGCCCTGAAGACGGCTGCCAACTTATTTTTGATCGCAGTGGTAGCGCCACCAACTGGTTAAAACAAATACAAATCATTTTCATTGATTTTTTTCTCCGGGCAGGTTAACAAAATCTACCTTACATTTGCTCGGATGAGTGTTTAGGCCTTGAGGATGTCACAATACGAAAGTCTTTCGCCTTCTTCAGAGTGTCACATGATGGTGTCTTGTGGCCCGTCTTTATCAGCTGATGTTCCATGAGGGCGTGACTTGCCTGTCACAAGAATGAAGGCAAGTCACGCCCCCCGCTGTCCGTTCACTCCGCCAAAATGCTGCTCCAGGTGGTAGAGAGGATGAAGGCTCCCTTGTCTCTGTTCATGGTTTTTATGCCTCGCTTGCAGATCTCAATGGCCTCTCTGATCCAGCGCTGTTGTTTGTTCTCTTCGGTGCGGATGACCCTGCCCTCCTCCCGGTCCATGATGTGGTTTTCCCTTTTGCAGTGGTCAGTGATTGCTGATTTGTAATGTTCATGTTGTGCTTGTTCTTTTACTGCTCTGATTTTTCATTTTTTTGACAGGTAAGTCACACCCTCATGGAACATCAGCTGATAAAGACGGGTCTCAAGACACCATCATGCGACACTCTGAAGAAGGCGAAAGACTCGCCGAAACATGTCAGGTAAAAAATTAACCTAAAACATAATTGTCTGCTTTTAATGAATCAGTCAAATATCAATAATAAGAAGACAAAATGAACCTAATACAAATAAATGAATGCTTAATAACTCCCCTGCACATGCTCCTAAAAATCCAAACCTTCACCTGTAAATAAAACGTCCCGACCTGAAGACATCTTAATGTTATTATTTTGTTATACACACAGTGCCGCCAAGTGGAATCAAAAATTTGTTTTTATTTAAATTTTCACGTACTGCACGGTGCCCTTTTGACGAATCCGACTGAAAATTAGTCAGAAAAGACTCAAGACAATGATCTTAATCTCTGCCGAATTTTGTGACGTTTTGGCAAAAGGCGTGGCTATTAAGGTGCTGAAAAGTCCGATTGTACTCTGTGGCAACAAAAGCTCCGGCAACATGACTCAGATGATCCTATCTTCTCGAAGTTGTACACATTTGAGGATACTTCAGCCCTGAAGACATCTACCAACTTATTTTACATCGTAGTAGTAGCGCCACCAACTGGTAAAAGCTAATACAAGTTATTTTCTTGGATGTTTTTCTCCGTGCAACTCAACAAGGTCGCCCTCATATATGCTCGGATGACTGTTTCGGCCATGAGGATGTCACAATACGAAATTCGTGATTTTTCGTGAAAAGTTGTGGGAGTGGCATTGCACTGTTCGGCAATAAAATAAAGCTGATTATGAGGTTCTAAATATGAACGACAACTCGTAAAACTTTACACACACATCAGGCCGAGCAAATTTATCAATATTTTATACGTTAGTTGTGCAGCTTTTTTGAAATGGCTCGCCATGGCCCTCGAGAAATGTTAAAAAAAAGCAGCTCTGGTTGAGTGTTTCACCTCGCTTTTTGTAAATTTTATGGAGTACAGTGAACCCTCGGTTATCGCGGTTAATGGGGACCGAGACCACCCGCGAAAACTGAAAATCCGCGAAGTAGCGGCGCACCTTCAAAAATGCTTAAAAAAAATATACAATATATATCATAAATATATAAATATATATATATATATATATATATATATATATATATATATATATATATATATATATATATATATACGGGGAGAGAGAGAGTGAAATTCATGTTATAACAAAAAAACCAAATTATTATTAAAACGTATTATTTTTTTATTCCCCAGCCATTCTTTTTGTATTTATTTAATTACTCCGACTTTTACCTGCTGGTACCCCGTCCGGTGTGCCCTGTGAAATGAAAGGTGGCATTCTTTATTTATTTATTCATTTATTCATTCATAACTGACAGCCTCGCGCTCCGCTCGTGCCCGGGCAGAAGAGGTGCTCCAATTTGGCTTAACTGTGACACACGCCCGTCCTCCTCCGTCCGGAGCTTCCATTCGGTTAAACTTAGGGGCCGCTTGGCACCGCCCGTGCCCGGGGTAGGTGCTCCTCTTCGGCTTACTGTGACGCGAGCATGCCCTCCTCCTCCGGAGCTTCCATTCGGTTAAACTTAGGGGCCGCTTGGAACCGCCCGTGCCCGGGGAAGGTGCTCCTCTTCGGCTTACTGTGACGCGAGCATGCCCTCCTCCTCCGGAGCTTCCATTCGGTTAAACTTAGGGGCCGCTTGGCACCGCCCGTGCCCGGGGAAGGTGCTCCTCTACGGCTTAACTGCCACGCACGCTGGCCGGAGCTCTGGTACGGTCCGAACCGCGCGAAACGTCGCCACCGATCGTGTCCGGGGGAACGTGCTCTTCTTCGTCCACTCTCCTCTTCGCCCACGCTCTTCTTCGGCGCACGCCGGCCGTCTAACCGCTCCAGCGCCCCGTCGTGCCGCTCGGCGAAACTACAATGCCCCCGAATATTTTTTAGACCCGCGAAGCACTGAACCTGCGAAAGGTGAACCGCGAAGTAGCGAGGGTTCACTGTATGTATAAGACCAAGACCTACAAAAAAGTCTCTTGGAGCAATGAGCTAGGTTTTACAGGAAGTCGGCCATTTTGAATTTACTTAAAAGGGGGCGGGTCACCACAATGGACTTTGTGTAGAAATTATTATTGGGGCCCGAGCAGCGACCGCGGCGAGGTCCCTATTGTTTTTGGAGAAAATATTATTACTTTTATTATTATTATTATTATTATTATTAGGGCCTGAGCAGCGACCGCTGCGAAGTCCCTATTGTTTTTGTAGAAATTATTATTATTATTTTTCCGATTGTTCGATCGCATTTTTGACCCCCGAAACATGCACAAAAACTCACCAAACTTGGCAGTCTCATCGGGCATGGCGAAAAATTTGATATTTTAACGTCTAATATGAACAGGAAGTGAGTTATGAATTTTTGAAAGTCCGACTTTTGCCCTTTTTTGCATGTTTACAGGGGTCATTCTTTTGCACCCTGATCCTAAAGGCTTCATCTGATTGCCTTAAAATTCTGTCTGTAGCATCTGAAGACCTGGCACAAACACTGGGGCTAAAATTTTTTGTTTCCGAAATACTATATGACGGGGGCGGGGCATCAAAGTTTTCACTTAAGATTTCCTTCGCCGCAATGGACAAAATGCTTAATAACTCTCCTGCACATGCTGCTAAAAATCCAAAACTTCACATGTACATAAAGAGTCTGTACCTGAAGACATCTATATGTTTATATTCAGTTATACACCTTGCGCCAATCAATATCATTTTTTACATTTTGACGTACTGCACGGTGCCCTTTTAACGAATCTGATTGAAAATTGGCTAGAAAAGACTCAAGACATTGATCTTACTCTATCCCTATTTTTGTGACTTTCCTTCGAAGGGCGTGGCTATTACGGTGCCGCAGAGTCTGATTATTCTCCGTGGCAACAAAAGTTCCTGCAAAATGATTCAGATGATCCATCTTCTCGAAATTTTTCACATTTGAGGATATTCAGGCCCTGAAGACGGCTGCCAACTTATTTTTGATCGCAGTGGTAGCGCCACCAACTGGTTAAAACAAATACAAATTATTTTCGTTGATGTTTTTCTCCGGGCAGGTTAACAAAATCTACCTTATATTTGCTCGGATGAGTGTTTAGGCCTTGAGGATGTCACAATACGAAAGTCTTTCGCCTTCTTCAGAGTGTCACATGATGGTGTCTTGTGACCCGTCTTTATCAGCTGATGTTCCATGAGGGCGTGACTTACCTGTCACAAGAATGAAGGCAAGTCACGCCCCCCGCTGTCCGTTCACTCCGCCAAAATGCTGCTCCAGGTGGTAGAGAGGATGAAGGCTCCCTTGTCTCTGTTCATGGTTTTTATGCCTCGCTTGCAGATCTCAATGGCCTCTCTGATCCAGCGCTGTTGTTTGTTCTCTTCGGTGCGGATGACCCTGCCCTTCTCCCGGTCCATGATGTGGTTTTCCCTTTTGCAGTGGTCAGTGATTGCTGATTTGTAATGTTCATGTTGTGCTTGTTCTTTTACTGCTCTGATTTTTCATTTTTTTGACAGGTAAGTCACACCCTCATGGAACATCAGCTGATAAAGACGGGTCTCAAGACACCATCATGCGACACTCTGAAGAAGGCGAAAGACTCGCCGAAACATGTCAGGTAAAAAATTAACCTAAAACATAATTGTCTGCTTTTAATGAATCAGTCAAATATCAATAATAAGAAGACAAAATGAACCTAATACAAATAAATGAATGCTTAATAACTCCCCTGCACATGCTCCTTAAAATCCAAACCTTCACCTGTAAATAAAACGTCCCGACCTGAAGACATCTTAATGTTATTATTTTGTTATACACACAGTGCCGCCAAGTGGAATCAAAAATTTGTTTTTATTTTAATTTTCACGTACTGCACGGTGCCCTTTCGACGAATCCGACTGAAAATTAGTCAGAAAAGACTCAAGACAATGATCTTACTCTCTGCCGAATTTTGTGACGTTTTGGCAAAAGGCGTGGCTATTACGGTGCTGAAAAGTCCGATTGTACTCTGTGGCAACAAAAGCTCCAGCAACATGACTCAGGTGATCCTATCTTCTCGAAGTTGCACACATTTGAGGATACTTAAGCCCTGAAGACATCTACCAACTTATTTTTCATCGTAGTAGTAGCGCCACCAACTGGTAAAAGCTAATACAAGTTATTTTCTTGGATGTTTTTCTCAGTGCAACTCAACAAGGTCGCCCTCATATATGCTCGGATGACTGTTTCGGCCATGAGGATGTCACAATACGAAATTCGTCCTTTTTCGTGTAAAGTTGTGGGAGTGGCATTGCACTGTTCGGCAATAAAACAAAGCTGATTATGAGGTTCTAAATATGAACGACAACTCGTGAAACTTTACACACACATCAGGCCGAGCAAATTTATCAATATTTTATACGTTAGTTGTGCAGCTTTTTTGAAATGGCTCGCCATGGCCCTCGAGAAATGTTCAAAAAAGCAGCCCTGGTTGAGTGTTTCACCTCGCTTTTTGTAAATTTTATGGAGTACAGTGAACCCTCGGTTATCGCGGTTAATGGGGACCGAGACCACCCGCAAAAACTGAAAATCCGCGAAGTAGCGGCGCACCTTCAAAAATGCTTAAAAAAAATATACAATATATATAATAAATATATAAATATATATATATATATATATATATATATATATATATATATATATATACGGGGGGAGAGAGAGAGACAGAGAGTGAAATTCATGTTATAACAAAAAAAACAAATTATTATTAAAACTTATTATTTTTTTATTCCCCAACCATTCTTTTTGTATTTATTTAATTACTCCGACTTTTACCTGCTGGTACGCCGTCCGGTGTGCCCTGTGAAATGAAAGGTGGCATTCTTTATTTATTCATTCATTTATTCATTCATAACTGACAGCCTCGCGCTCCGCTCGTGCCCGGGCAGAAGAGGTGCTCCAATTCGGCTTCACTGTGACACACGCCCGCCCTCCTCCCCCGGAGCTTCCATTCGGTTAAACTTAGGGGCCGCTTGGCACCGCCCGTGCCCGGGGAAGGTGCTCCTCTTCGGCTTACTGTGACGCGAGCATGCCCTCCTCCTGCGGAGCTTCCATTCGGTTAAACTTAGGGGCCGCTTGGAACCGCCCGTGCCCGGGGAAGGTGCTCCTCTTCGGCTTACTGTGACGCGAGCATGCCCTCCTCCTCCGGAGCTTCCATTCGGTTAAACTTAGGGGCCGCTTGGCACCGCCCGTGCCCGGGGAAGGTGCTCCTCTACGGCTTAACTGCCACGCACGCCGGCCGGAGCTCTGGTACGGTCCGAACCGCGCGAAACGTCGCCACCGATCGTGTCCGGGGGAACGTGCTCTCTTCGTCCACTCTCCTCTTCGCCCACGCTCTTCTTCGGCGCACGCCGGCCGTCTAACTGCTCCAGCGCCCCGTCGTGCCGCTCGGCGAAACTACAATGCCCCCGAATATTTTTTAGACCCGCGAAGCACTGAACCCGCGAAAGGTGAACCGCGAAGTAGCGAGGGTTCACTGTATGTATAAGACCAAGACCTACAAAAAAGTCTCTTGGAGCAATGAGCTAGGTTTTACAGGAAGTCGGCCATTTTGAATTTACTTAAAAGGGGGCGGGTCACCACAATGGACTTTGTGTAGAAATTATTATTGGGGCCCGAGCAGCGACCGCGGCGAGGTCCCTATTGTTTTTGTAGAAATTATTATTATTATTATTTTTCCGATTGTTCGATCGCATTTTTGACCCCCGAAACATGCACAAAAACTCACCAAACTTGGCAGTCTCATCGGGCATGGCGAAAAATTTGATATTTTAACGTCTAATATGAACAGGAAGTGAGTTATGAATTTTTGAAAGTCCGATTTTTGCCCTTTTTTGCATGTTTACAGGGGTCATTCTTTTGCACCCTGATCCTAAAGGCTTCATCTGATTGCCTTAAAATTCTGTCTGGAGCATCTTAAGACCTGGGACAAACACTGGGGCTAAAAATTTTTGTTTCCGAAATACTATATGACGGGGGCGGGGCTTCAAAGTTTTCACTTAAGATTTCCTTCGCCGCAATGGACAAAATGCTTAATAACTCTCCTGCACGTGCTGCTAAAAATCCAAAACTTCACATGTACATAAAGAGTCGGTACCTGAAGACATCTATATGTTTATATTCAGTTATACACCTTGCGCCAATCAATATCATTTTTTACATTTTGACGTACTGCACGGTGCCCTTTTAACGAATCTGATTGAAAATTGGCTAGAAAAGACTCAAGACATTGATCTTACTCTATCCCTATTTTTGTGACTTTCCTTCGAAGGGCGTGGCTATTACGGTGCCACAGAGTCTGATTATTCTCCGTGGCAACAAAAGTTCCTGCAAAATGATTCAGATGATCCATCTTCTCGAAATTTTTCACATTTGAGGATATTCAGGCCCTGAAGACGGCTGCCAACTTATTTTTGATCGCAGTGGTAGCGCCACCAACTGGTTAAAACAAATACAAATTATTTTCGTTGATGTTTTTCTCCGGGCAGGTTAACAAAATCTACCTTATATTTGCTCGGATGAGTGTTTAGGCCTTGAGGATGTCACAATACGAAAGTCTTTCGCCTTCTTCAGAGTTTCACATGATGGTGTCTTGTGACCCGTCTTTATCAGCTGATGTTCCATGAGGGCGTGACTTACCTGTCACGAGAATGAAGGCAAGTCACGCCCCCCGCTGTCCGTTCACTCCGCCAAGATGCTGGTCCAGGTGGTAGAGAGGATGAAGGCTCCCTTGTCTCTGTTCATGGTTTTTATGCCTCGCTTGCAGATCTCAATGGCCTCTCTGAACCAGCGCTGTTGTTTGTTCTCTTCGGTGCGGATGACCCTGCCCTTCTCCCGGTCCATGATGTGGTTTTCCCTTTTGCAGTGGTCAGTGATTGCTGATTTGTAATGTTCATGTTGTGCTTGTTCTTTTACTGCTCTGATTTTTCATTTTTTTGACAGGTAAGTCACACCCTCATGGAACATCAGCTGATAAAGACGGGTCTCAAGACACCATCATGCGACACTCTGAAGAAGGCGAAAGACTCGCCGAAACATGTCAGGTAAAAAATTAACCTAAAACATAATTGTCTGCTTTTAATGAATCAGTCAAATATCAATAATAAGAAGACAAAATGAACCTAATACAAATAAACGAATGCTTAATAACTCCCCTGCACATGCTCCTAAAAATCCAAACCTTCACCTGTAAATAAAACGTCCCGACCTGAAGACATCTTAATGTTATTATTTTGTTATACACACAGTGCCGCCAAGTGGAATCAAAAATTTGTTTTTATTTTAATTTTCACGTACTGCACGGTGCCCTTTTGACGAATCCGACTGAAAATTAGTCAGAAAAGACTCAAGACAATGATCTTACTCTCTGCCGAATTTTGTGACGTTTTGGCAAAAGGCGTGGCTATTAAGGTGCTGAAAAGTCCGATTGTACTCTGTGGCAACAAAAGCTCCGGCAACATGACTCAGATGATCCTATCTTCTCGAAGTTGTACACATTTGAGGATACTTCAGCCCTGAAGACATCTACCAACTTATTTTACATCGTAGTAGTAGCGCCACCAACTGGTAAAAGCTAATACAAGTTATTTTCTTGGATGTTTTTCTCCGTGCAACTCAACAAGGTCGCCCTCATATATGCTCGGATGACTGTTTCGGCCATGAGGATGTCACAATACGAAATTCGTGATTTTTCGTGAAAAGTTGTGGGAGTGGCATTGCACTGTTCGGCAATAAAATAAAGCTGATTATGAGGTTCTAAATATGAACGACAACTCGTAAAACTTTACACACACATCAGGCCGAGCAAATTTATCAATATTTTATACGTTAGTTGTGCAGCTTTTTTGAAATGGCTCGCCATGGCCCTCGAGAAATGTTAAAAAAAAGCAGCTCTGGTTGAGTGTTTCACCTCGTTTTTGTAAATTTTATGGAGTACAGTGAACCCTCGGTTATCGCGGTTAATGGGGACCGAGACCACCCGCGAAAACTGAAAATCCGCGAAGTAGCGGCGCACCTTCAAAAATGCTTAAAAAAAATATACAATATATATCATAAATATATAAATATATATATATATATATATATATATATATATATATATATATATATATATATATATACGGGGAGAGAGAGAGTGAAATTCATGTTATAACAAAAAAAACAAATTATTATTAAAACGTATTATTTTTTTATTCCCCAGCCATTCTTTTTGTATTTATTTAATTACTCCGACTTTTACCTGCTGGTACGCCGTCCGGTGTGCCCTGTGAAATGAAAGGTGGCATTCTTTATTTATTTATTCATTTATTCATTCATAACTGACAGCCTCGCGCTCTGCTCGTGCCCGGGCAGAAGAGGTGCTCCAATTTGGCTTAACTGTGACACACGCCCGTCCTCCTCCGTCCGGAGCTTCCATTCGGTTAAACTTAGGGGCCGCTTGGCACCGCCCGTGCCCGGGGTAGATGCTCCTCTTCGGCTTACTGTGACGCGAGCATGCCCTCCTCCTCCGGAGCTTCCATTCGGTTAAACTTAGGGGCCGCTTGGAACCGCCCGTGCCCGGGGAAGGTGCTCCTCTTCGGCTTACTGTGACGCGAGCATGCCCTCCTCCTCCGGAGCTTCCATTCGGTTAAACTTAGGGGCCGCTTGGCACCGCCCGTGCCCGGGGAAGGTGCTCCTCTACGGCTTAACTGCCACGCACGCTGGCCGGATCTCTGGTACGGTCCGAACCGCGCGAAACGTCGCCACCGATCGTGTCCGGGGGAACGTGCTCTTCTTCGTCCACTCTCCTCTTCGCCCACGCTCTTCTTCGGCGCACGCCGGCCGTCTAACCGCTCCAGCGCCCCGTCGTGCCGCTCGGCGAAACTACAATGCCCCCGAATATTTTTTAGACCCGCGAAGCACTGAACCTGCGAAAGGTGAACCGCGAAGTAGCGAGGGTTCACTGTATGTATAAGACCAAGACCTACAAAAAAGTCTCTTGGAGCAATGAGCTAGGTTTTACAGGAAGTCGGCCATTTTGAATTTACTTAAAAGGGGGCGGGTCACCACAATGGACTTTGTGTAGAAATTATTATTGGGGCCCGAGCAGCGACCGCGGCGAGGTCCCTATTGTTTTTGTAGAAAATATTATTACTTTTATTATTATTATTATTATTATTATTATTAGGGCCTGAGCAGCGACCGCTGCGAAGTCCCTATTGTTTTTGTAGAAATTATTATTATTATTTTTCCGATTGTTCGATCGCATTTTTGACCCCCGAAACATGCACAAAAACTCACCAAACTTGGCAGTCTCATCGGGCATGGCGAAAAATGTGATATTTTAACGTCTAATATGAACAGGAAGTGAGTTATGAATTTTTGAAAGTCCGACTTTTGCCCTTTTTTGCATGTTTACAGGGGTCATTCTTTTGCACCCTGATCCTAAAGGCTTCATCTGATTGCCTTAAAATTCTGTCTGTAGCATCTGAAGACCTGGCACAAACACTGGGGCTAAAATTTTTTGTTTCCGAAATACTATATGACGGGGGCGGGGCATCAAAGTTTTCACTTAAGATTTCCTTCGCCGCAATGGACAAAATGCTTAATAACTCTCCTGCACATGCTGCTAAAAATCCAAAACTTCACATGTACATAAAGAGTCTGTACCTGAAGACATCTATATGTTTATATTCAGTTATACACCTTGCGCCAATCAATATCATTTTTTACATTTTGACGTACTGCACGGTGCCCTTTTAACGAATCTGATTGAAAATTGGCTAGAAAAGACTCAAGACATTGATCTTACTCTATCCCTATTTTTGTGACTTTCCTTCGAAGGGCGTGGCTATTACGGTGCCGCAGAGTCTGATTATTCTCCGTGGCAACAAAAGTTCCTGCAAAATGATTCAGATGATCCATCTTCTCGAAATTTTTCACATTTGAGGATATTCAGGCCCTGAAGACGGCTGCCAACTTATTTTTGATCGCAGTGGTAGCGCCACCAACTGGTTAAAACAAATACAAATTATTTTCGTTGATTTTTTTCTCCGGGCAGGTTAACAAAATCTACCTTACATTTGCTCGGATGAGTGTTTAGGCCTTGAGGATGTCACAATACGAAAGTCTTTCGCCTTCTTCAGAGTGTCACATGATGGTGTCTTGTGGCCCGTCTTTATCAGCTGATGTTCCATGAGGGCGTGACTTACCTGTCACAAGAATGAAGGCAAGTCACGCCCCCCGCTGTCCGTTCACTCCGCCAAAATGCTGCTCCAGGTGGTAGAGAGGATGAAGGCTCCCTTGTCTCTGTTCATGGTTTTTATGCCTCGCTTGCAGATCTCAATGGCCTCTCTGATCCAGCGCTGTTGTTTGTTCTCTTCGGTGCGGATGACCCTGCCCTTCTCCCGGTCCATGATGTGGTTTTCCCTTTTGCAGTGGTCAGTGATTGCTGATTTGTAATGTTCATGTTGTGCTTGTTCTTTTACTGCTCTGATTTTTCATTTTTTTGACAGGTAAGTCACACCCTCATGGAACATCAGCTGATAAAGACGGGTCTCAAGACACCATCATGCGACACTCTGAAGAAGGCGAAAGACTCGCCGAAACATGTCAGGTAAAAAATTAACCTAAAACATAATTGTCTGCTTTTAATGAATCAGTCAAATATCAATAATAAGAAGACAAAATGAACCTAATACAAATAAATGAATGCTTAATAACTCCCCTGCACATGCTCCTAAAAATCCAAACCTTCACCTGTAAATAAAACGTCCCGACCTGAATACATCTTAATGTTATTATTTTGTTATACACACAGTGCCGCCAAGTGGAATCAAAAATTTGTTTTTATTTTAATTTTCACGTACTGCACGGTGCCCTTTCGACGAATCCGACTGAAAATTAGTCAGAAAAGACTCAAGACAATGATCTTACTCTCTGCCGAATTTTGTGACGTTTTGGCAAAAGGCGTGGCTATTACGGTGCTGAAAAGTCCGATTGTACTCTGTGGCAACAAAAGCTCCAGCAACATGACTCAGGTGATCCTATCTTCTCGAAGTTGCACACATTTGAGGATACTTAAGCCCTGAAGACATCTACCAACTTATTTTTCATCGTAGTAGTAGCGCCACCAACTGGTAAAAGCTAATACAAGTTATTTTCTTGGATGTTTTTCTCCGTGCAACTCAACAAGGTCGCCCTCATATATGCTCGGATGACTGTTTCGGCCATGAGGATGTCACAATACGAAATTCGTCCTTTTTCATGAAAAGTTGTGGGAGTGGCATTGCACTGTTCGGCAATAAAACAAAGCTGATTATGAGGTTCTAAATATGAACGACAACTCGTGAAACTTTACACACACATCAGGCCGAGCAAATTTATCAATATTTTATACGTTAGTTGTGCAGCTTTTTTGAAATGGCTCGCCATGGCCCTCGAGAAATGTTCAAAAAAGCAGCCCTGGTTGAGTGTTTCACCTCGCTTTTTGTAAATTTTATGGAGTACAGTGAACCCTCGGTTATCGCGGTTAATGGGGACCGAGACCACCCGCAAAAACTGAAAATCCGCGAAGTAGCGGCGCACCTTCAAAAATGCTTAAAAAAAATATACAATATATATAATAAATATATAAATATATATATATATATATATATATATATATATATATATATATATATATATATATACGGGGGGAGAGAGAGAGACAGAGAGTGAAATTCATGTTATAACAAAAAAAACAAATTATTATTAAAACTTATTATTTTTTTATTCCCCAACCATTCTTTTTGTATTTATTTAATTACTCCGACTTTTACCTGCTGGTACGCCGTCCGGTGTGCCCTGTGAAATGAAAGGTGGCATTCTTTATTTATTCATTCATTTATTCATTCATAACTGACAGCCTCGCGCTCCGCTCGTGCCCGGGCAGAAGAGGTGCTCCAATTCGGCTTCACTGTGACACACGCCCGCCCTCCTCCCCCGGAGCTTCCATTCGGTTAAACTTAGGGGCCGCTTGGCACCGCCCGTGCCCGGGGAAGGTGCTCCTCTTCGGCTTACTGTGACGCGAGCATGCCCTCCTCCTGCGGAGCTTCCATTCGGTTAAACTTAGGGGCCGCTTGGAACCGCCCGTGCCCGGGGAAGGTGCTCCTCTTCGGCTTACTGTGACGCGAGCATGCCCTCCTCCTCCGGAGCTTCCATTCGGTTAAACTTAGCGGCCGCTTGGCACCGCCCGTGCCCGGGAAAGGTGCTCCTCTACGGCTTAACTGCCACGCACGCCGGCCGGAGCTCTGGTACGGTCCGAACCGCGCGAAACGTCGCCACCGATCGTGTCCGGGGGAACGTGCTCTCTTCGTCCACTCTCCTCTTCGCCCACGCTCTTCTTCGGCGCACGCCGGCCGTCTAACTGCTCCAGCGCCCCGTCGTGCCGCTCGGCGAAACTACAATGCCCCCGAATATTTTTTAGACCCGCGAAGCACTGAACCCGCGAAAGGTGAACCGCGAAGTAGCGAGGGTTCACTGTATGTATAAGACCAAGACCTACAAAAAAGTCTCTTGGAGCAATGAGCTAGGTTTTACAGGAAGTCGGCCATTTTGAATTTACTTAAAAGGGGGCGGGTCACCACAATGGACTTTGTGTAGAAATTATTATTGGGGCCCGAGCAGCGACCGCGGCGAGGTCCCTATTGTTTTTGTAGAAATTATTATTATTATTATTTTTCCGATTGTTCGATCGCATTTTTGACCCCCGAAACATGCACAAAAACTCACCAAACTTGGCAGTCTCATCGGGCATGGCGAAAAATTTGATATTTTAACGTCTAATATGAACAGGAAGTGAGTTATGAATTTTTGAAAGTCCGATTTTTGCCCTTTTTTGCATGTTTACAGGGGTCATTCTTTTGCACCCTGATCCTAAAGGCTTCATCTGATTGCCTTAAAATTCTGTCTGGAGCATCTTAAGACCTGGGACAAACACTGGGGCTAAAAATTTTTGTTTCCGAAATACTATATGACGGGGGCGGGGCTTCAAAGTTTTCACTTAAGATTTCCTTCGCCGCAATGGACAAAATGCTTAATAACTCTCCTGCACGTGCTGCTAAAAATCCAAAACTTCACATGTACATAAAGAGTCGGTACCTGAAGACATCTATATGTTTATATTCAGTTATACACCTTGCGCCAATCAATATCATTTTTTACATTTTGACGTACTGCACGGTGCCCTTTTAACGAATCTGATTGAAAATTGGCTAGAAAAGACTCAAGACATTGATCTTACTCTATCCCTATTTTTGTGACTTTCCTTCGAAGGGCGTGGCTATTACGGTGCCGCAGAGTCTGATTATTCTCCGTGGCAACAAAAGTTCCTGCAAAATGATTCAGATGATCCATCTTCTCGAAATTTTTCACATTTGAGGATATTCAGGCCCTGAAGACGGCTGCCAACTTATTTTTGATCGCAGTGGTAGCGCCACCAACTGGTTAAAACAAATACAAATTATTTTCGTTGATGTTTTTCTCCGGGCAGGTTAACAAAATCTACCTTATATTTGCTCGGATGAGTGTTTAGGCCTTGAGGATGTCACAATACGAAAGTCTTTCGCCTTCTTCAGAGTTTCACATGATGGTGTCTTGTGACCCGTCTTTATCAGCTGATGTTCCATGAGGGCGTGACTTACCTGTCACGAGAATGAAGGCAAGTCACGCCCCCCGCTGTCCGTTCACTCCGCCAAGATGCTGGTCCAGGTGGTAGAGAGGATGAAGGCTCCCTTGTCTCTGTTCATGGTTTTTATGCCTCGCTTGCAGATCTCAATGGCCTCTCTGATCCAGCGCTGTTGTTTGTTCTCTTCTGTGCGGATGACCCTGCCCTTCTCCCGGTCCATGATGTGGTTTTCCCTTTTGCAGTGGTCAGTGATTGCTGATTTGTAATGTTCATGTTGTGCTTGTTCTTTTACTGCTCTGATTTTTTTCATTTTTTTGACAGGTAAGTCACACCCTCATGGAACATCAGCTCAAGACACCATCATGCGACACTCTGAAGAAGGCGAAAGACTCGCCGAAACATGTCAGTGAAAAAATTAACCTAAAACATAATTGTCTGCTTTTAATGAATCAGTCAAATATCAATAATAAGAAGACAAAATGAACCTAATACAAATAAATGAATGCTTAATAACTCCCCTGCACATGCTCCTAAAAATCCAAACCTTCACCTGTAAATAAAACGTCCCGACCTGAAGACATCTTAATGTTATTATTTTGTTATACACACAGTGCCGCCAAGTGGAATCAAAAATTTGTTTTTATTTTAATTTTCACGTACTGCACGGTGCCCTTTCGACGAATCCGACTGAAAATTAGTCAGAAAAGACTCAAGACAATGATCTTACTCTCTGCCGAATTTTGTGACGTTTTGGCAAAAGGCGTGGCTATTACGGTGCTGAAAAGTCCGATTGTACTCTGTGGCAACAAAAGCTCCAGCAACATGACTCAGGTGATCCTATCTTCTCGAAGTTGCACACATTTGAGGATACTTAAGCCCTGAAGACATCTACCAACTTATTTTTCATCGTAGTAGTAGCGCCACCAACTGGTAAAAGCTAATACAAGTTATTTTCTTGGATGTTTTTCTCCGTGCAACTCAACAAGGTCGCCCTCATATATGCTCGGATGACTGTTTCGGCCATGAGGATGTCCCAATACGAAATTCGTCCTTTTTCATGAAAAGTTGTGGGAGTGGCATTGCACTGTTCGGCAATAAAACAAAGCTGATTATGAGGTTCTAAATATGAACGACAACTCGTGAAACTTTACACACACATCAGGCCGAGCAAATTTATCAATATTTTATACGTTAGTTGTGCAGCTTTTTTGAAATGGCTCGCCATGGCCCTCGAGAAATGTTCAAAAAAGCAGCCCTGGTTGAGTGTTTCACCTCGCTTTTTGTAAATTTTATGGAGTACAGTGAACCCTCGGTTATCGCGGTTAATGGGGACCGAGACCACCCGCAAAAACTGAAAATCCGCGAAGTAGCGGCGCACCTTCAAAAATGCTTAAAAAAAATATACAATATATATAATAAATATATAAATATATATATATATATATATATATATATATATATATATATATATATACGGGGGGAGAGAGAGAGACAGAGAGTGAAATTCATGTTATAACAAAAAAAACAAATTATTATTAAAACTTATTATTTTTTTATTCCCCAACCATTCTTTTTGTATTTATTTAATTACTCCGACTTTTACCTGCTGGTACGCCGTCCGGTGTGCCCTGTGAAATGAAAGGTGGCATTCTTTATTTATTCATTTATTTATTCATTCATAACTGACAGCCTCGCGCTCCGCTCGTGCCCGGGCAGAAGAGGTGCTCCAATTCGGCTTCACTGTGACACACGCCCGCCCTCCTCCCCCGGAGCTTCCATTCGGTTAAACTTAGGGGCCGCTTGGCACCGCCCGTGCCCGGGGAAGGTGCTCCTCTTCGGCTTACTGTGACGCGAGCATGCCCTCCTCCTGCGGAGCTTCCATTCGGTTAAACTTAGGGGCCGCTTGGAACCGCCCGTGCCCGGGGAAGGTGCTCCTCTTCGGCTTACTGTGACGCGAGCATGCCCTCCTCCTCCGGAGCTTCCATTCGGTTAAACTTAGGGGCCGCTTGGCACCGCCCGTGCCCGGGAAAGGTGCTCCTCTACGGCTTAACTGCCACGCACGCCGGCCGGAGCTCTGGTACGGTCCGAACCGCGCGAAACGTCGCCACCGATCGTGTCCGGGGGAACGTGCTCTCTTCGTCCACTCTCCTCTTCGCCCACGCTCTTCTTCGGCGCACGCCGGCCGTCTAACTGCTCCAGCGCCCCGTCGTGCCGCTCGGCGAAACTACAATGCCCCCGAATATTTTTTAGACCCGCGAAGCACTGAACCCGCGAAAGGTGAACCGCGAAGTAGCGAGGGTTCACTGTATGTATAAGACCAAGACCTACAAAAAAGTCTCTTGGAGCAATGAGCTAGGTTTTACAGGAAGTCGGCCATTTTGAATTTACTTAAAAGGGGGCGGGTCACCACAATGGACTTTGTGTAGAAATTATTATTGGGGCCCGAGCAGCGACCGCGGCGAGGTCCCTATTGTTTTTGTAGAAATTATTATTATTATTATTTTTCCGATTGTTCGATCGCATTTTTGACCCCCGAAACATGCACAAAAACTCACCAAACTTGGCAGTCTCATCGGGCATGGCGAAAAATTTGATATTTTAACGTCTAATATGAACAGGAAGTGAGTTATGAATTTTTGAAAGTCCGATTTTTGCCCTTTTTTGCATGTTTACAGGGGTCATTCTTTTGCACCCTGATCCTAAAGGCTTCATCTGATTGCCTTAAAATTCTGTCTGTAGCATCTTAAGACCTGGGACAAACACTGGGGCTAAAAATTTTTGTTTCCGAAATACTATATGACGGGGGCGGGGCTTCAAAGTTTTCACTTAAGATTTCCTTCGCCGCAATGGACAAAATGCTTAATAACTCTCCTGCACGTGCTGCTAAAAATCCAAAACTTCACATGTACATAAAGAGTCGGTACCTGAAGACATCTATATGTTTATATTCAGTTATACACCTTGCGCCAATCAATATCATTTTTTACATTTTGACGTACTGCACGGTGCCCTTTTAACGAATCTGATTGAAAATTGGCTAGAAAAGACTCAAGACATTGATCTTACTCTATCCCTATTTTTGTGACTTTCCTTCGAAGGGCGTGGCTATTACGGTGCCGCAGAGTCTGATTATTCTCCGTGGCAACAAAAGTTCCTGCAAAATGATTCAGATGATCCATCTTCTCGAAATTTTTCACATTTGAGGATATTCAGGCCCTGAAGACGGCTGCCAACTTATTTTTGATCGCAGTGGTAGCGCCACCAACTGGTTAAAACAAATACAAATTATTTTCGTTGATGTTTTTCTCCGGGCAGGTTAACAAAATCTACCTTATATTTGCTCGGATGAGTGTTTAGGCCTTGAGGATGTCACAATACGAAAGTCTTTCGCCTTCTTCAGAGTGTCACATGATGGTGTCTTGTGACCCGTCTTTATCAGCTGATGTTCCATGAGGGCGTGACTTACCTGTCACGAGAATGAAGGCAAGTCACGCCCCCCGCTGTCCGTTCACTCCGCCAAGATGCTGGTCCAGGTGGTAGAGAGGATGAAGGCTCCCTTGTCTCTGTTCATGGTTTTTATGCCTCGCTTGCAGATCTCAATGGCCTCTCTGATCCAGCGCTGTTGTTTGTTCTCTTCTGTGCGGATGACCCTGCCCTTCTCCCGGTCCATGATGTGGTTTTCCCTTTTGCAGTGGTCAGTGATTGCTGATTTGTAATGTTCATGTTGTGCTTGTTCTTTTACTGCTCTGATTTTTTTCATTTTTTTGACAGGTAAGTCACACCCTCATGGAACATCAGCTCAAGACACCATCATGCGACACTCTGAAGAAGGCGAAAGACTCGCCGAAACATGTCAGTGAAAAAATTAACCTAAAACATAATTGTCTGCTTTTAATGAATCAGTCAAATATCAATAATAAGAAGACAAAATGAACCTAATACAAATAAATGAATGCTTAATAACTCCCCTGCACATGCTCCTAAAAATCCAAACCTTCACCTGTAAATAAAACGTCCCGACCTGAAGACATCTTAATGTTATTATTTTGTTATACACACAGCGCCGCCAAGTGGAATCAAAAATTTGTTTTTATTTTAATTTTCACGTACTGCACGGTGCCCTTTTGTCGAATCCGACTGAAAATTAGTCAGAAAAGACTCAAGACAATGATCTTACTCTCTGCCGAATTTTGTGACGTTTTGGCAAAAGGCGTGGCTATTACGGTGCTGAAAAGTCCGATTGTACTCTGTGGCAACAAAAGCTCCGGCAACATGACTCAGATGATCCTATCTTCTCGAATTGTACACATTTGAGGATACTTCAGCCCTGAAGACATCTACCAACTTATTTTACATCGTAGTAGTAGCGCCACCAACTGGTAAAAGCTAATACAAGTTATTTTCTTGGATGTTTTTCTCCGTGCAACTCAACAAGGTCGCCCTCATATATGCTCGGATGACTGTTTCGGCCATGAGGATGTCACAATACGAAATTCGTCCTTTTTCGTGAAAAGTTGTGGGAGTGGCATTGCACTGTTCGGCAATAAAACAAAGCTGATTATGAGGTTCTAAATATGAACGACAACTCGTAAAACTTTACACACACATCAGGCAGAGCAAATTTATCAATATTTTATACGTTAGTTGTGCAGCTTTTTTGAAATGGCTCGCCATGGCCCTCGAGAAATGTTAAAAAAAAGCAGCTCTGGTTGAGTGTTTCACCTCGCTTTTTGTAAATTTTATGGAGTACAGTGAACCCTCGGTTATCGCGGTTAATGGGGACCGAGACCACCCGCGAAAACTGAAAATCCGCGAAGTAGCGGTGCACCTTCAAAAATGCTTAAAAAAAATATACAATATATATAATAAATATATATATATATATATATATATATATATATACGGGGAGAGAGAGAGTGAAATTCATGTTATAACAAAAAAACCAAATTATTATTAAAACGTATTATTTTTTTATTCCCCAGCCATTCTTTTTGTATTTATTTAATTACTCCGACTTTTACCTGCTGGTACGCCGTCCGGTGTGCCCTTTGAAATGAAAGGTGGCATTCTTTATTTATTTATTCATTTATTCATTCATAACTGACAGCCTCGCGCTCCGCTCGTGCCCGGGCGGAAGAGGTGCTCCAATTTGGCTTAACTGTGACACACGCCCGCCCTCCTCCCCCGGAGCTTCCATTCGGTTAAACTTAGGGGCCGCTTGGCACCGCCCGTGCCCGGGGAAGGTGCTCCTCTTCGGCTTACTGTGACGTGAGCATGCCCTCCTCCACCGGAGCTTCCATTCGGTTAAACTTAGGGGCCGCTTGGAACCGCCCGTGCCCGGGGAAGGTGCTCCTCTACGGCTTAACTGCCACGCACGCCGGCCGGAGCTCTGGTACGGTCCGAACCGCGCGAAACGTCGGCACCGATCGTGTCCGGGGGAACGTGCTCTTCTTCGTCCACTCTCCTCTTCGCCCACGCTCTTCTTTGGCGCACGCCGGCCGTCTAATCTCTCCAGCGACCCGTCGTGCCGCTCGGCGAAACTACAATGCCCCCGAATATTTTTTAGACCCGCGAAGCACTGAACCCGCGAAAGGTGAACCGCGAAGTAGCGAGGGTTCACTGTATGTATAAGACCAAGACCTACAAAAAAGTCTCTTGGAGCAATGAGCTAGGTTTTACAGGAAGTCGGCCATTTTTAATTTACTTAAAAGGGGGCGGGTCACCACAATGGACTTTGTGTCGAAATTATTATTGGGGCCCGAGCAGCGACCGCGGCGAGGTCCCTATTGTTTTTGTAGAAAACATTATTACTTTTATTATTATTATTATTATTATTATTAGGGCCTGAGCAGCGACCGCTGCGAAGTCCCTATTGTTTTTGTAGAAATTATTATTATTATTATTTTTCCGATTGTTCGATCGCATTTTTGACCCCCGAAACACGCACAAAAACTCACCAAACTTGGCAGTCTCATCGGGCATGGCGAAAAATGTGATATTTTAACGTCTAATATGAACAGGAAGTGAGTTATGAATTTTTGAAAGTCCGACTTTTGCCCTTTTTTGCATGTTTACAGGGGTCATTCTTTTGCACCCTGATCCTAAAGGCTTCATCTGATTGCCTTAAAATTCTGTCTGTAGCATCTGAAGACCTGGGACAAACACTGGGGCTAAAATTTTTTGTTTCCGAAATACTATATGACGGGGGCGGGGCTTCAAAGTTTTCACTTAAGATTTCCTTCGCCGCAATGGACAAAATGCTTAATAACTCTCCTGCACATGCTGCTAAAAATCCAAAACTTCACATGTACATAAAGAGTCTGTACCTGAAGACATCTATATGTTTATATTCAGTTATACACCTTGCGCCAATCAATATCATTTTTTACATTTTGACGTACTGCACGGTGCCCTTTTAACGAATCCGATTGAAAATTGGCTAGAAAAGACTCAAGACATTGATCTTACTCTATCCCTATTTTTATGACTTTCCTTCAAAGGGCGTGGCTATTACGGTGCCGCAGAGTCTGATTATTCTCCGTGGCAAAAAAAGTTCCTGCAAAATGATTCAGATGATCCATCTTCTGGAAATCTTTCACATTTGAGGATATTCAGGCCCTGAAGACGGCTGCCAACTTATTTTTGATCGCAGTGGTAGCGCCACCAACTGGTTAAAACAAATACAAATTATTTTCGTTGATGTTTTTCTCCGGGCAGGTGAACAAAATCTACCTTATATTTGCTCGGATGAGTGTTTAGGCCTTGAGCATGTCACAATACGAAAGTCTTTCGCCTTCTTCAGAGTGTCACATGATGGTGTCTTGTGACCCGTCTTTATCAGCTGATGTTCCATGAGGGCGTGACTTACCTGTCACAAGAATGAAGGCAAGTCACGCCCCCCGCTGTCCGTTCACTCCGCCAAAATGCTGCTCCAGGTGGTAGAGAGGATGAAGGCTCCCTTGTCTCTGTTAATGGTTTTTATGCCTCGCTTGCAGATCTCAATGGCCTCTCTGATCCAGCGCTGTTGTTTGTTCTCTTCGGTGCGGATGACCCTGCCCTTCTCCCGGTCCATGATGTGGTTTTCCCTTTTGCAGTGGTCAGTGATTGCTGATTTGTAATGTTCATGTTGTGCTTGTTCTTTTACTGCTCTGATTTTTCATTTTTTTGACAGGTAAGTCACACCCTCATGGAACATCAGCTGATAAAGACGGGTCTCAAGACACCATCATGCGACACTCTGAAGAAGGCGAAAGACTCGCCGAAACATGTCAGGTAAAAAATTAACCTAAAACATAATTGTCTGCTTTTAATGAATCAGTCAAATATCAATAATAAGAAGACAAAATGAACCTAATACAAATAAATGAATGCTTAATAACTCCCCTGCACATGCTCCTAAAAATCCAAACCTTCACCTGTAAATAAAACGTCCCGACCTGAAGACATCTTAATGTTATTATTTTGTTATACACACAGTGCCGCCAAGTGGAATCAAAAATTTGTTTTTATTTTAATTTTCACGTACTGCACGGTGCCCTTTTGACGAATCCGACTGAAAATTAGTCAGAAAAGACTCAAGACAATGATCTTACTCTCTGCCGAATTTTGTGACGTTTTGGCAAAAGGCGTGGCTATTAAGGTGCTGAAAAGTCCGATTGTACTCTGTGGCAACAAAAGCTCCGGCAACATGACTCAGATGATCCTATCTTCTCGAAGTTGTACACATTTGAGGATACTTCAGCCCTGAAGACATCTACCAACTTATTTTACATCGTAGTAGTAGCGCCACCAACTGGTAAAAGCTAATACAAGTTATTTTCTTGGATGTTTTTCTCCGTGCAACTCAACAAGGTCGCCCTCATATATGCTCGGATGACTGTTTCGGCCATGAGGATGTCACAATACGAAATTCGTGATTTTTCGTGAAAAGTTGTGGGAGTGGCATTGCACTGTTCGGCAATAAAACAAAGCTGATTATGAGGTTCTAAATATGAACGACAACTCGTAAAACTTTACACACACATCAGGCCGAGCAAATTTATCAATATTTTATACGTTAGTTGTGCAGCTTTTTTGAAATGGCTCGCCATGGCCCTCGAGAAATGTTAAAAAAAAGCAGCTCTGGTTGAGTGTTTCACCTCGCTTTTTGTAAATTTTATGGAGTACAGTGAACCCTCGGTTATCGCGGTTAATGGGGACCGAGACCACCCGCGAAAACTGAAAATCCGCGAAGTAGCGGCGCACCTTCAAAAATGCTTAAAAAAAATATACAATATATATAATAAATATAGAAATATATATATATATAAATATATATATATATATATAT